>NC_081423.1:85214992-85301376 GCF_949786415.1 Peromyscus eremicus
TTCGATTCCCAGCACCTACATCACAACTGCCTGTAACACCAGCTCCAAGGGATGCTATGCCCCTCTTCCGGCCTCTAAAGCCACCAGGGCACACGTGATGCACAGACATACACACACCAGGGCACATGTGATGCACAGACATACACACACCAGGGCACATGTGATGCACAGACATACACACACCAGGGCACATGTGATGCACAGACATACACACACCAGGGCACATGTGATGCACAGACATACACACACCAGGGCACATGTGATGCACAGACATACACACACCAGGGCACGTGTGATGCAGACATACACACACCAGGGCACGTGTGATGCACAGACATACACACACCAGGGCACGTGTGATGCACAGACATACACACACCAGGGCACGTGTGATGCACAGACATACACACACCAGGGCACATGTGATGCACAGACATACACACACCAGGGCACATGTGATGCACAGACATACACACACCAGGGCACATGTGATGCACAGACATACACACACCAGGGCACATGTGATGCACAGACATACACACACCAGGGCACATGTGATGCACAGACATACACACACCAGGGCACGTGTGATGCAGACATACACACACCAGGGCACGTGTGATGCACAGACATACACACACCAGGGCACGTGTGATGCACAGACATACACACACCAGGGCACACGTGATGCACAGACATACACACACCAGGGCACATGTGATGCACAGACATACATGCAGGCAAAACACCCAGACACGTAAAGTAAATTTTAAAATTAAAAAGAGAGAGAGTGGAGAAAAGCCATCCCCTGGATTGTGGCTTGCGGTGGGGAAGGCTACGTTGAACAGGGTCCTCAGGCAGGCTTTCCACAGTTCTCTCTCCTCTGCAGGCAGCTCCTGGAGCCTCCTAACCCAAGACTAATGTCTAGGCTGAAGCCACATCATAGTTGGCAGTGGGGGGGAGAGGGAGCGATGAGGGAGCTGAGGGAAATGTAACTTCAGGCCATCCTTGCTAAACAGCTGACTCAGCAGCAAATGCCATAACCAAGAGGACCCCACACATTTGAATGCAGCTCTCCCAAAAGTCAATGTCCTTCCAGCCCCTTAACACTCCTTAACCTCTTCCCCAGCCTGGGCTGGAACTATGTGAATTATAACTGGGGAAACATCTCCTAAAAAAAGTGGGAGAAGGGGCTGGTGAGCTACCTCAGCAGGGGAAGGTGCTTACTGCCAAGCCTGATGACCCGAGTTCAGTCCCCAGGGACCCACTCGGTAGGACAGAACTGACTCCTGCAAACTGTCCTCTGATTTCCACGCCAAGAAGTGTTGTGTCCTCACCTCAAAATAATATATGTAATGAAATTTAAAAGATGGGCCTGGAAGTAGTGGCCCATGCCAATCAGTCCAGCACTCAGGAGGCAGAGGCAGGTGGATTTCTGTGAGTTCAAGTCCAGGCCAGCCAGGGCTACACAGAGAAACCCTGTCTCAAAAGAGAAAAAAAATTGAAGATGGAAGGAAATAAGGGAGAGACTGTTTATTCAAGGCCTGGGTTTCTCTGTCTAGAAAACTGGGTGAGAAGTCCCTATCTCACTGCTGCCACCTTTACAAAAGCCTGTAGATGGTAAAGAAAAAAAAAAATTAAGTCTAGATGGGCCTTTAAACTAGCAGAGAAGAGCTGGGAGCAAGCAGCCAACCTCTGTATTGTTCCCTGGGCCCTAATCCTGGCAGTATTTATTATTACACGTGCACTTCATTATCTCTGCTAATAAATTACTACTAATAACAATTATTTTTATTACCCAGATTAATTTAGCCTTAACTCATTAAAACAGTGTGCTCTTTAATAGCCAAATCCATTAGAACACAGTCATCCGTCAACAGGAATCTCCTGGTGATGTGACAGGCATCAGAACTGTTATGTTTATTATTTATTCATCACCATGATTGTTGCTGTAATTATCCTAATTATCCAGGGAAGCAGCAAGAATTTATGCCCTTCCATCCTTAGCCAGTGGGGGATCCTGAAATGGAACCCAGGGGTCCCAATCTCTACTCAAGACGGGAAGCCATTGAGGCATCCAGCTCCTTTTAGAGGCCCTAGGAAAGATGGGGGAATTGAGGTTGCCATGGAAGCCAGAAGGCAGCCTGTTCCTTGTCAGGAGAGAGAATGCCAAGAAAAGAAACTGAGGCAGTAGTTGGACCAGGGGAACCGAAATAGTCAAGGAAAGCACTCCCGTCCCCAGTCCACGCTGGGGTCTTGGGTATGTAGGTGTGGCTCCCCGAAGTTGCCAGCTTGGTTCATAGAGGACTCTTGGCTCACCGATTTGCTGGGTCTCTTCTATACTAGGCTCTGTGCTGTGAATAGGACCAGAAGTTAGGGAGGACAGTTGGGTCTCTTTGTCACTCCAGGTGAGAGGCGGATCCCCAGGAGTTTTGTTATGGTACAGTCCTCAATTTATATATCTGTCAGCTTTGTCCTCCCAGCTTTCACCCACGTATAGTACTCACCTCTTCACGTCCCCTCCCCTGGACAAACAGCATGCTGACCACTGGCATGTCCTCACACACATACACACACACACACACAGCCTCTGCCTGTAGCCATGTTTATCAATTTTGTGTCCACCCTGACCTGTCTGAACAGCTCAGCCGCTAACCTAGAACCCTTCCCTCAGGCTCCTCAGCCTAATCACTAGTGCCAGGCGCCATCAGATTGGGGGTATTGACGCAAGGCTATCCCTGTGGAGGGAGGGCAGTGGACCTTAGACAAGGGTCCTTAGGCACCAGGCATGCAGATGGCAAACCCCTTTCTCTACTCATCCTGCCCAGGGAAAGACCAAAGGCCAGAATTGGTCTGCCTTCCCAAAGGACTGGAAACCTCTTTGTAAGCGGGAAATTAGGCACTCAACGCCCATGGTGGCCTCTGATCCTGAAGGTATGGAAGGCAGAAGCTCCTCTCCTCTATTTCCACCCACTGCACAGCCCGGTCATAGTTTCCTCTGCTTAGGTCAATGTTCTCACCTACCTCTGAGCCAGCCTTCCTCTACATTTGACCCTTTCCTTCCTCTTTAGTGGTATCCCCTAACCTGGTGAACCCGGGTTCAACATGCTTTTCTTCCGGCCAAGTGGTTCTGAGCCAGGCTAGGGCCGACCCACTGAACCACTCGCTCAGACAGCACATCTTTAATGCGGTACCTATTGAGTGGGACTGTATGACCACATCTACTGTCCCTACTACATAAACCCTTGGTGCCAAACAAGCCTCACTCCGTGTTGTCTGTGGGGGGCCACGACAAATATGTGGAATGATTAACGAGATTCAGCGAGCCTCTTGGACAATCTGGAAGAAGTCACAAGAGGATATGGGGGAGGAGGCCGCAGCGTCCATTGTTGCTCTCAGTCATTTTTTGTTTTGTTTTGTTTGGGGGGATGAATTGAGTAACCGTCAATGTGTGGAGTCTTTGAAACCCTAGAATGGCCCTCAGTGAGCCTCTGGCAGCCTGGGGTCCCTCACCTTGTGAACTCTTCTTCATCAGGCTGTGCTAACACCCCCGCTCTGAGGGAGCGAAGAGGTCTGGGGATTGGTTTCAATTCCCAGAGACTAAAGCAAGTGACTGCACTACAAGTACCGGCCACCTTAGCAGCCTCCTCAGGCCCAGCTGCTGGGACCCTGCTGGGACCCTGCTGGGACCCTGTGGTGGAGCAGAGTCCAAGGGCCTAGCAACCACTCTTCAATCCCAGCAAGCCCCCAGTCCCCTAAACCTCATCTTTGGGCCAGCTCAAACTTTCCTTGAGGAAGGAAGGAATGCCATCAATGAAGGTGACATTGCTGCATGCCTTATTGGTGATTAATAAGGGGACTTGTGGGGCTGTCTGCAGAATGTGCTTTTGCTGGATTCCGGGGCCTTCCCATTTGGTCAGGAACCAAGGACAAAGAGGAGAGACACCAGCAGCCTGACAGACACATATGGGGGAGAGACGCAGCAATAGAGAAGGTGGGATGGGGGGTGGGTGGGGGAGGTTTGGACCCAGAGAAGAGAGACACAGATGAATGGCAGGTTCCGGGAAAGAAATGGTCAAGAGGCAGAGAAAGAGGCAGAAACCATAGAACGGAGTGGGGGGAGCAGGCAGAAGAAAGAAAAGAGGACAGAGTTCCACGCAGACAGGCTTTCTGCCCACTCTCCTGTCCCCAAACTTTGCAGATCCCAAAGCAGGGTAGTGCTGCAGTGGGAGGGGTTCCGAGAAGATCTAGAGTCTCAACCACAGGGGATTCCTTCTAACTTTCACTTGCCTACCTCAGTTCTGACCCTGGCCTCTCAGAAGAGAAGGTTCAGCCTGACCACGCCCCCGGGGTGGGGCTCATGTAACCCCGAGGTGAGAACGCTGGGAACTAGGAACCCAGGGTGGGTGGTTCCAAGGAAAACGCTGTGCGCCTGCGGTCCCTGTCTCTGACACACGCACTCCGGGGAACAGAGAGGACCCTTCCAGCTCCCTATCTTCTAGGATAGTGGAGGAGCTGGACCTGGAGACCTTAAAGAGGGGAGTTTCTATCACTCCGCCCCGCCCCTGGAGGAAACTTTTCCCCGGAGGCGCTGGATAGCTCTGATACTCTGGAAAAAGGTTGCGCATTCCAGGGGGTTTGCAAAGGGTATCGGACCAGCTCGATGGTCCCTTCTCTAGAGGCAGCGATGTACTGCAGCTAAGGCTACTGGGCGCCGGACTCCCTCGGCCTTTGTGCCCAAAACATTTCCTGCAGCCCTTCTCCTCCTGTGCGCACAGCCACTCGGCTTAGCGCCCTCCGGCGCAGAGACTGCTTCTCCTTATCGGTGCCCTAGAGCATATCCTTGCTGTTCCCTTAAAGCCAGTCGGCGTCGGCTTGAATTTTAGCTCTCAAGTGAAATCAGCCTGAATCAGCCTCCCAAGGGCCAAACCCCCAAGGACCAGTCCGTGCGCCCTAGAGCCTTATGATCTGACTAGTTGGATTTATCTTTACGCATTTCCACTCCGCGGGCGCCCTGTAGCATTTGCCTTAGAGCTCAAGCCCAAGGGCTGAAGAGTCAGGGGTGCCCGTTAATTGCAACCATTCTTCACGTGATAGTTAAGGGGGCCGCTTTAGGGTCTCCACCTACGCCTGCCTGGTGTCCCTGCCGACTCTGATCCAATACGCATTCTCCTTGGGGCTCCCTGGGTGCCCTGCCCCCAGGTCAGCCCCATGCCCCCTCATGGCCCACCTGGCCGTTCTTGCAGAGGTCCGCCCACATACTGGTGCCGTCGCCGCCGCGCATGAGGACATGGTAGGTGAAAAAGTAGGTGCCAGGAATGTTGCATGTAAACTTGCCGCTGGCCGCATCGTAGTTGTTGCCTAGGTTGGTGACCACGTCGTCAAACTTGAGCACCTCGTAACCCTCATGAGGGTTTTTGAGGCCGGCGTAGAAGGCCACGCGTGGCACCGTGGTATAGGTGGCCGTGCTGATGGCGCCGCTGCCTCCTGAACCCGGCAGGCCAGGAGGGCCAGGCTTGCCTGGCTCACCCTTCTCTCCGGGCGGTCCCACAGGACCCGGAGGACCCCGGTCCCCTGGAGGCCCGGGGGGGCCCGGCTTGCCGGTGCGGCCCGGCTTCCCCTGGGGGCCCTGCACCAGCGTGGAGGGCGGGGGCGCACCGCTCTGTTCACTCAGAGCGTCGCCGCCGCCGTCGGACCGCGCGCCGGCGCCGGGGCCCCGCGCGGGGTAGGGGTCGCACACCATGCGGCAGGTGCCCAGCATCTCATAGTGGCCGTCCGGGCCGCCCGAGCTCACCAGCACCGGGATGAGCACCACCAGCACGAGCAGCATCACCACGCCCGCGGCGGCTGCCAGCAGCGTTTTCCGGCCGGCGCGGAGCCTGGGGAGAGCCGGGCCACCCGGCCGCGCCGTCGGGGCAATGGTGCCGGCGGGTAGGGGGCGCGGGCGCGATGCCCGCGCTCAAGGGCGGTCCGGCGGGGCTGCGGGCATGGGGCCGGGGCCCGGGCGCCGCGCTGCGCTGCTTGCGCTGCGGAGCCCAGCAACCGGCTTCGGCCTCGTGCTTCCCTCCCGCTGCGCTGCCCAACTGAACGCGGCGGCCGCCGCCTCCCGCCTTGCGCCTAGCTCCTCCCGCCTTCTCGGCTGGGGCCACCGCCCCCCACCGCTGGGCCCCGCCCACCCGCTCCGCCGGTCTCGGAGAGGGCGAGGGGTGGGGCTGCGGGCGGGACAGGCGCCTAATTGGGCCGCGGCAGCCGTGAGGCGGGAGGGGCAGAGGGGGGCGGGGTTTATGGGACTCGGGTGGGCGCTACAGAGGTAGCGGGAGACTGAGGCTCGGAAATGGGAAGGGGGCTAGAGTCAGGTAAACAATGAGGATCCCAGAGGGAAGGGATGAGTAAGACCAAAGAGCCAACGGAAGGGAGAGGCAGAGAGCTCAGAGTGGCACTGGAGATAGATGTCCCAGGGGTCAGTCCCGAGGAAAACCGTTAACTGAGGGGGCAAAGGACCACCACCTGCAGGAGGTTGAAGGATGAAACACGGCCCCTATCTGCAGGGGAAGAGAGATGTTGAAGGGTGTGTGTGCCAAGTGAGGAGCAGGAGGACAGACCAAGAAAGAAGGACAGAGTGAAGGCCAAAGCCAGGAAGGAAGACTAGGGAGGGGCCATTCTGTGGGCACCCAGGCCTCGCATCCAGATAACCCATCTGGATCCTTTGCTTTTTTAGGGTGCCCAGAGGGACCTCTGAATTCTAATAGCAGCCGCCTCGTCTTTCTTTTTCTTTTTTTTCCTTTTTTTTTTTAAAATTCTAACTGTTGGGGGGACACCTTCTCCCAGGGTGGCAGCGTCTTCAATGCCTCCTTTTCTACTGCCCCGGGGCCATCTGCCAGGCTGCCCCTGCCTGCGGCCTCTTCTTCGAGACTTTCTGATCCCAGCTACTAGCTAGACAAGGGAGAAACAAGGACCCTGAGAAGGTGCGGGGGGGGCCCCCCATGTTATCTCTTAATGCTAACCAGTCCTGGGTAGTGCTATTTTCCAGCTGCCAAAAGAGGAAGTTGATCTCCCCTAGCCCCTTAGGGGACTCCCTAACTCCTGTCCCCATCAGGTTCTATGAGGCTCTCCTCTTCCTGAGTGCAGTAAAGTGTTTGGGTTGCATAAACTGAAATGTGTCTGCTTCCATCAAAATATTTGTCATATTATTTGAAACCCAGCTCAAGCTGCCTCACTTAGTGTTCCTCCTTCACCCTCCTTTTCCCGAGGAGGACTGTGTCTTTCCGAGGCCTCTGGCTGCAAGACTTCTCCCAGCTCACACTCCCACCACCGGCCTCCCACCGTCCACTTGATTCTGTGACTATTCCTCCCTAAGACTGAGACTAAGGAACACAGGAATAACCAATGGAAGGAGTGGGGTTGGGCGGGACGCTGCCAGAGAGGACCTTCCAAGTAGGAACCCAGGTCAGAATGACATGCATCACCGAGGAGGAGGGAGCTGAAACAAACACTGTGTTGGATGCTTTGTATATATGAACACATCTGATCTTCACATCAGCCTAGATATAAAGCCCACCATTATTCTCATCTTACAGTTGGAGAACAGAGGCTCTGAGAAGTTAAGAGATGTGCCCCAAGTCACCAAAGAAAGATATGGCGGAGGTAGAATTCAAGCCTGTAGTCTCGCTCCCAGCTCTTCCACGCGCGACAGGGTCTCTAGGGACTGGTTATTGTCCAAAGTGCAAGGTGATGCGAGCATGCCTTGGTGTCCCTACCCTTCTCCAGGCAGACGCAGGCCGAGTAGCCCTCAGCTCTCAGCTGTAGGTGGCCTCCTGGTCCCTCGGGACAGTTTCTTAAGCGCAATTCCCTTTAGAGCGACCTGTCCGGTGACCTGAGTGGCACGTGCGTGGCCCTGGGAGTATGATTTGTCCAGACTCCCAGCTTTCAAGACACACGCCCGAGCCCCTCGTCCCTGAGGCTACCGGCGTTCATTAGTTGCCCGCAGCCGTAGCTTGGCAGGCGGGGGAACCAACCCAACAGCCTGTGGCCGCTAAGGAGGGGGCGAAGGCGGCCACCCCCGCGCTCGTCCGGGCGTCCGAGAGGCGCGCTCGCCGCCGAAGCGTGCTCCGCCCACCGCCCCGAAAGCGCGCCCGCTCCCCTGGCGCGGTGTGGCGTCTCTGTCAGCCCAGCCGGATTCTCCCCGCTTCGCTGGAGTGGAAAATAACGGCTTCAAACTTTGCAGAAAGGAGCTGGTGCCAGCACTTTAATTAACAGCCATCTTGGCCTGTGAGCCCGAGCCACAGCCTCCTCCCCTGGGCTCCCCCGGCCGGGCCCGGGTCCCACCGGAGACCATCCTTACCTCCCGGAGCTCAGCACTCCTTTATTAGAGAGATCAAGACTGGACGGACTGAGAGGATGCTGCATTAACGGCGTCTCCCCATTTTAATTCGTAAAAAAAAAAAAAAAAAAAAAAAAAAAAAAAAAAAAAAAAAAAAAAAAAATTAATTCGTAAAAAAAAAAAAAAACCTCGTCCAAGCTTTCTTCATTCTCAAAAGCCGGACCCAACGTTCTGGAACTAAAGAACTAGGTGCCAATTCCACCTGGTGATTTTAGATCAATGGCCTTGCCTCCATACCTCCTGTGTCCTCCTCTGGCAAAAGGGTGGTTGTGGGGGATTAAATGAGATATAATGTATGTAGAATGTAATATAATTGTGTCACCTCAAGCCTAAGAAAGTCCTCTTACCACCCACTCTTGACCTAAGTTGGCGGTGTGTAACTCTATCTTTCCTGAAGATTGTAGTATTCGGGCTAGGAGAGGACAAAGGGTGTGTGTGTGTATTTCTAGGTTTAGAGGGGCACACAGATTTTTTTTTTTTTTTTTTTTTTTTGGACAGGGTTTCTCTCCGTAGCCCTGGCCCATCCTGGAACTCACTCCGAAGACCAGGCCAGCCTTGAACTCAGAGATTCACCAGCCTTGAACTCAGAGATTCACCTGCCTCTGCCTCCCAAGTGCTGGGATTAAATGAGTGCACCACCACCGGCCGGGCCCCACACCCTTTCTTGACTATGGGCCAATACTAGGGGCTTAGGTGTTCGGGAGCGCCCCCCCCCCCCCCATGAGGCTTCTGCCAGGAGGGCAGGTAGCACCCTGCTGCGGCTGGAATTCTGTAGTTGTTGAGGACAAAAATTCTGGCTTCAATTTCCCTCTTTTGAGCGAGGCTTCATCCATGTAGGCCCGTCCATTTTCGTGGGGGAGGGGAGGGTAGGTCCTCAGTGCTGGAGTGAATTGCTTGGGGGGCACAGGAAAAGGAGTAAAAGTTTTCTAACTTATGTGTGGCTGCATTTAGGGGTGAGTAGTTGTTCCCTGGTGCTGGGAGGTGCTCTGAATGAACGTGAGTGGGTGTGAATGTGTGAGAGACTGTCAGCGGTGTCTGATGTGAGTGATGACAGGGGAGCTGCGCTTTGACTCAGCAGCGCGGAGCTCTGCATTCAGCTGTTTTTGCCTTGACTGGAGACACCTGGGTACTGCAGGACGGTGGTGGTGATCTGCCCCACGAAAAGAGCTTAGTGGAAGCACTGTTTGGCAGGCGACACCGCCAGAAAGAAATTATAAACGCTAAGGTAATATTAATGCAGCCAACGTGGGTTTTTATCCACTTACTAAATGCCAGAACCCATTTTAAGCACTTTATATATATATTCCCTTCTTTAAAGTTAACAATTGATTATCATGGACTTAAAGTTATTATGTGTCTTTCAAAAATGATTATGTTGTGTGTTTGAGTATTTTGCCCACATGTATGTCTGTGCACCACGTATGTACCTGGTGCCTGTGGAGTCCAGGAGAGGGCATCAAAGTCCTTGGAGTTATAGATGGTTGTGAGCAGCCACCATGTGGGTGCTGGGAATTGAACCCAGGTCCTCTGGAAGAGCAGCCAGTGCTCTTAAATGCCGAACCATCTCTCTGGGCCCTAAAGTTATTATATGTCTCTATTTATTTATTATTCTTAGATAAGTTCTTTCTATGTAGCAGTGCCTGTCCTAGAATTTGATATGTAGACCAGGCTGGCCTTGCCACTTTTTTTTTGGGGGGGGGATTCGAGAAAGGGTTTCTCTGTAGCATTGGAGCCTGTCCTGGAACTCACTCTGTAGATCAGGCTGGCCTTGAACTCACAGAGATCTGCCTGGCTTGCCTACCGAGTGCTGGAGTTAAAGGCGTGCGTTACCACCTCCCGGCTCCAGGCTGGCCTTGAACTCATAGCGATCCACCAGCCTCTGCCTCCTAAGTGCTGGGATTAAGGACATGTGCCACCATGCCCAGCACTGTGTCTCCATAGTACAAACCTCAGGGAAGATACTGTTATTTGGCCTGTTTTATGGCTGAGGAGTCCAGATTCGGGTAGGGGTTTGTACTAGGTATTATGAAGCATAAACGACACATGGATGGAGACTGGTGAGCCCACGGGGCTCTAGGGAGGCATTACAGAGAAAGCACCTGTCTGCCTATTCATTCATCTTTCTTCCATCCATTCTGTAAAACATTTTTAACTGACTAGGGGTCCACTTTATTACCACGGGACATAATGATGAGCAAGGAAAGGCTTCCGACCTCATGTAGTTTACAGGGTATCACTGGACTCTGGACTATTGAACAAGCAGTGGCTATTAAGCTTGACAAGCTTGCTGCCTGGATGGGTGAGAATGTGTGACATCCACACAGGATCCTTCTGGAGGCTGGAAAGAAGGGACACTTCCTGATCCACGCGCTGTTTAAATTAAGCCCTGACAAAGGGAGTCAGCAAGGTGAGGGGATGGCTGTCAGAGGGACTGGGGAGGGGGATAAGAGATTTGTATAGCTGGAGGGAACAGCCTGTGTTAAGGACTGAGCTTGTGGGGTCCTGTGGGCTGTGACGGAGTTTACAATTTATCCCAAGGCAATTAAAAACTACTACTGAAGGATGTTGAATGAGAAATATGATCAGAATTTTTGCATGAGAATGATTACTCTGGTTCCTGTGGGGAAGAAAGATTAAAATAGAATATTTGTGGAGAGACTAGGAGGCAGTTGTGATCCAGGTAAGACGTGATAGTAGGCAGGCAAAGGTTTAAGTTAGCAACTGATGAGGGGGTCCCTAAAAGTATAGGGAGAGGGACAGAGGACTTCCAGCTTTCTGGAAGGATCTTGAAATGTATATTAAGGGAATGAAGGATGGGTGGATACTGTTGCCATTGCCTGGGTACTGATATGGACTGTGTACTTTTGTATTCTATTGATCGAATCCTTACTGGAGTCTAAGGAATAAGCACCGCCATCTCCACGTGGAAGAGAACACTTGGGGACAGAGGGGCTAAGTAACTTGCCCAGCATCATGCAGCCAGTAAAAGGGAGAGTCAGAACTGGAACACCTGTCTTCTGGAGCCTGGATTGGGGCCCTTCATCTCTCCGTCCTTCCCAGGCACATCTCTGAGATGGGAAACAAAAAAGAGGACTTTAAGATCAAGGCCCAGGTGTATGAGAGGCATGTTTTGTTTCTGGTCTCTAAGCTCTGGCTTGGGCTGGGTAGGGAGCTAGGCATCCGAGGCAAAGACTGGTTTAGAGGCCCAGTTTGGCTAGCAGTGGGTGTAGTGTGGGGAAGTCTTGCCACATTTCAGGACCTCCATTCTCTCCTCCTCCTCCTCCTCCTCCTCCTCCTCCTCCTCCTCCTCCTCCTTTTTCCTAAGGCAGGGTTTCTCTCTGTAGCCCTGGCTGCCCTAGAATTCACTCTGTAGACCAGGCTGGCCTCAAATGCAGAGATCCACCTGCCTCTGCCTCCTGAGTGCTGGGATTAAAGACGTGCGCCACCACACCCCAGCTAGGACTTCCATTTATTTCTCTGGTCTGAGTAATTGTCCAGGAAAGCTCTGAAAGACTGTGTTACTCACAGTAAGGATGTCTCCCCAGTGGCATCCATTAAAATATTTCCATTCCCACCATGACATTTTAATTTAGACTTTCCCAGAGCTTTCATGAAAGGCCTTCCATAATTTAAACCCCCTCCCCCTTGGGGAAGTATGATATTGGGTCAGGAAGTACAGGAGAATAGAATTTGAGTTGTGATTTGTGGGGAGGGGTGCATACCTCAGTAGGCTGATCCAGGCTGGTTCTCAGAACTCAATTCTGACCCAAAGGAGACCTCCTCCAGGTCCCTGCCTCCAGCCCCAATCTCCTGTGAAGGACAAAGGAATCCAGGAACAAGAACAAAGTTCCCAGGTCACTGGTAGGTGGGGGGCGGTGAGGAGGAGTTCCAGGAGCCTGCCCAGGCCTGTGCATCCTGCCCCACCCATTCTGATCAGTAGCTACCTATTGCCATCTCAGCTCCAACTCCAGGGAGGCAGCTCAAAAAGGGCCCTGGCTGAGGGTGGAGGAGCACCAAGGGGAGGGGCTGTTTCTCTCAGCCCAGTCTGCCTCCCCCAGCTGCATGTATAAGTGATGAGGCTCCACAGGCCCAACAGGAACCAATATAATAGCGGGTGCGCAGGGTCAGCTGGAGAGACAGATATGGGGACGCAGGAGTGACAGGCAGTGCAATTATGCTGAGCCTTCCACAAAGGCGACAGCGGAGACCCATCTGGCCAGTATGATCCGCAGGCTCCCCTTAGGTTCCCTCTCCACAGGCCTTAACTCTTCCAGCCCCGCCAGAAAAGTGGGAGAAGGCAGGATAGAGAAGAACCCGGGGCTCCTGGGGAGTCCAAGAGGGGCTTCAGAGGTTTCTGGATCCAAGGATGGGAAGCTGGGAGCGGGGAAGTTCTTCTTGTTCCCAAGAAGGATGACTTGGGAAGACCCTCTCTTCCAAAGCATTATATTCTGTTTCTGGAGGGGAGAAACTGGGGATGGAACCTGGGACTTCATGCCTATCAGGCAAGCACTCACTCTACCAGTGAGTTCTGTTCCTAGTGTTACACTCCCAGCCCACTTTTTAATTTTTATTTTGGGACAAGATCTTGTTATATTACCCAGGCTAGCCTTGAACTCTATCTGTAGACCGGACAGGCCTTGAATTTACTATTCTCCTTAGCAGTTGGGAGCATAAGCCTGTGTCATCAAGACAACTCTTTTCCCTTTTAAGGGAAAACCTCCCTGCTTATACCTACTTCAAGAGGCAGAGACAGGATCTCAAGAGGTCTTAGAGACCTCTGCATTCACAGACAGGGAAACTGAGTCCCAGGGAGGGAGGGTTGGTTTGCCCAAAGTTGCAGAGTCAATCTGAGGCAGAACCATGATGCATCCCTGGGACTCTTTCCAAGGTCTCACTAGAGAGAGAGGAGAGGCAGATAACACACCACTGGACTGGGGGGTCCACGCAGACCCCCTGAGGGTGGTAATGGAGGATGGGGCTTCAGGGAGTTACAGCAGCTGGGTGGGAGGGCTGGAGCTATGGCTGTGGTAGCATCTCTGGAGAGCCCAAGTCAGCCAGGGTTGGGGGTAGCATGGTGCTCTGCTTCCTATTGTGTTCAGAATGGGTTTCATTTCTTGATGAAGGGGGATACGCGAGCGCCATGGAGACAAGTAGAGCTTAGCAATGGGTACATAGCACATGTTCATTAAGTGGAGCCCTAAACAGGGCTGGCTTCAAGGGCATGAAGACTGTGTGAGGCCTGCATTCAGAATAGACTTGACTTGGGTTGAATGCTCAGTTCTCACCACCCTGAAGCTCCTACCAGTTTTTGAACCGTTTTCATTTCCCACTAGGCTCTGCAAAGAATCTGGCTGGTTCTGCCCCTGAAGTGGAAATGTAGTTTCATCTTTGAGAGACTTCCCTGTTCCCTCCCTGCCCTAACACCACCACCCCAATGTCCCAAAGTGGAGAGGGGACACAGATCTAAGAAAAACTGGTGTTTGGTGAGCTTCCTGGGGTCTTCACCCTACCATGGCTGACCATGCATATGTTGGGAGAGCTTGGCACAGTGCACTGTCAGCTCCAATGTATTGTGCCTGCCTGGCCGTCTGTGTCCCACCCGTAACCCAAGGCCAGGGGTATACATGAAATGAGGGCACTGGGCACCAGACTGTTGGTCCCAGCTGGAATGTTCTGTCCTTTGGGGAAATGAAATGTAACCCCTCTGTTTTCTCCTCCCTTGGCCTCCTGCTGGGATAGAAGGGGTTGTTGTGTGTGTTTGGGGGGAGGGGGGTGCTGGGAGATTAATTAGCAGCCATGCCAGGCAGCAGGAGGTGGGGTGTAGAGTAGGCTGGCTTTTCCCTGCTATAGATCCACGCTCTCTGGGAGAGGCACTAGCTGGCTGCTTTGGGCTCAGGCTAGGCTATTTTAGGAATATTCTTAACCCTTCTCAAACCACTGCCATCACCAGATCTCTCTTCCAGAACACATGCCAGCTCCAGATTGTCCCTCCCTTCCATTCCCTCCTCCCGGCCTCTGCTCTTCCTCCCTAGCAGTTGAGAAGGTCAGAGTTGACCTTTGCCAAAGAAAACTCCTGGCCCTGAACCCGGTTCTTTACCTGCCCAAAGCTCTTCACTAAAGGAGAACAATCCCTTGGAGGATTTTCCCCAGCCCTTCTCATCTTTTTAGCTGGGAACCAAATTCAGATCCTCTGTTAGAGCAGGAAATGCTCTTAACCACTGAGCCCCCTTCTCATCTCAAAAATGTGCAATGGTTAGACCTGGATGCCAGAGGGTAAGACGGAAAACCCTTGGGCCCCCCATACTCTGGCAGAGCACAGCCCCCCTCTGCCTGTATACTTCCAGCTGGGTGACTCATACAAGCAGTCAGGAACCCTCGGAGTCACTAGGTTCCTCCTTGCCTACTTTTTTAAAATTTTTCCTTTTACTACATGGCCTGGCTTTATGAAAACACCTAGGCAGTACAGACATTGTCTGAGCAAGGTCAAAGGGGGGACCATTAGGGGTCAGAGGGGCTCACTAGTCAGGAGTCTGAAATCGTAGGTAGTCTGTACTGGGTCCTTCTGCCACTAAGAGCGGGAGTCTGCCAGCTTTTAAGTGCTTCCGGTAACATGGGGATTGTAAGCTAGGTGTAGTGACCCCTGTCTTTGTTCCCAGCACTCAGAAGACAGGAGCAGGCAGGTTTCTGGGAGATGGAGGCTAGCCTAGTCTGCAGAGCAAATTCCAGGCCAGGCAGAAAAAGAAAAAAAAAAAAAAAAGGATGGGGATGCCAGGCACGGCAGCACATTTGTAATTGAAGTACTTGGGAGGCAGAGGCCAGAGGGTCATAAGTTAGAGACCAACCTCAGCGACATAGCATATTCAAAACCGCCAGACAACTCCTACCACCAAAAAGCCAAAGCGTGTGGTGTGTCTGGTGCTATGGTAGGCACAGACGTAGAGGATTGGTTTTCACTCTCTGTCTAGGAAAAAGTACTCCCCTCCTCCAGTTCACCATGATGCCTGAGCACCCACCCACCTTGGCCCAAAGTGTAGGCAGCTTTGGGCAAGTAGGGTCCTCCTCCTCCAGGTATTCATTGACTCCCAGCCCAGTTAGAGGAGTGATAGAGCTCACTGCGGCAGAGGGTAAATCCAGCTGAAGATGCTTTAGCCTACAGAGAGGAGCTCTCTGTGTCATCTAAGATGTAGGAAGATCCTTTCCTGTATCCCAGTTGAGACATGGGTAGGTGCAGGAGAAAGGCCCTCTGTTAGACAGGGGTTGGGCAGGCTTCCTGATTCAGAGCTGTGGCTGGTATTTCTAGACCTACAGGGGCCTGTGGGCTAAGCTTTGCCAAGCGGTGAACTCAGGAGTCCTGAACACCTGTCTCTCGACAGCAGCCCTGCCCTCCCTCCCATGGTCCTCACTTGCCAGATCCCTCCCCCCAGCCTCCAGCCTGGGAGCCCCAGCTGGCGGAGGATGTCTTGCTCCTCAGCAGCTGGGATTTGTAAATATTTATAGGAACACGAACAGATCAGTGGCTGACAGGCCCAGGGAGCGGGCAAGGGCTCTCTCTGCCTTCAGCTCGGCAGCTTCCTTACTCTCTGGCCTGATTTGAGAGAGTCCAGGATGTAGTCAAATAGGGTGTGGGGCTGGCTGCTTCTACATCCAGGGATGCCAGCCGGAAGGAAGCCTTTGTCCATCTGTCCCCAGTTAGGTTTCCACACTCAAAGTCATCCCTGTCCTTCCTCCTCACCCAGCCCACCCGAGGGCTCAGGAGGCCAAAGCCACACTAACCCCCCCGACTCACACACATTATTTTCAACTTTCAAGGGCCTTCACTTGTACACTTGTGTGTACTCACACATTGCAATGCCTACATCTGCACTGATGCTCTCAGGCTCATGCCTTTGCACACACATCAGCTCACAATCATCAAAGAGGAAGCTCAAGTCATTCACTGTTGTCTTAATAAAGGTCCCAGGAGAGGTGGTGTGTGTGTGTGTGTGTGTGTGTGTGTGTGTGTGTGTGTGTGTGTGTGTGATTAAAGTGTAAGGAAAAAAGGGGGAAATGGCTAGAGGTCTGGACCAAGGGCCATTTGGAGTTGAGGTCAGTCTGGAGTGGAAAGAAGGAATAAAAGCAAGCCAAAGAAATGGAGACTGACAGGGGTTGAAGCAGAGGGGGGCAGGAGGTAGGGACAGAGGCTCCCCCTCCACATGAGACGCTGTCACATTGCTGCTCCAGTGGCCTGTAAGACCAGCACAGCCCCAGCTGGAGCTTCTCCCCTCTGGATCTTGTCAGTGTGGCTTTGCTCTGCTGCTTGGGCAGCCGGGAGTGGTGACAAGCAACGACGACAGCGCCCAGGGCATCTGGCTGTGCCGCTCCAGCCTGACTGCCAGCTCACCCATCAGTGCCCATCTCATCACCCAAAGGGACCCAGAGGAGACCAGAGACCAGCACCATCCTTACCTTGAAGGGTCGCATCAGGGGAAGAGAGCAAGTGAGTCCCACTCCCCAAAAGATGGACGGTGTTAACCAGGACCTGGACTCCCAAGTGGGGTTTGGGGAGCACGGAGCAGCTCTCTGTTTCCAGGAATCCACGGCCCATCAGACATGCAGAGGGAAGGCAGCACAGGCAGGGGCTGCGGGGAACGTGGAAGCCACCGTGAGGAGGAGCCTGACTTGTGTTTGGCATAAACTTTTTTATTTCATCGGCTTTATACTACACATGAATGATGTTCCCATACCCCAGGCCCCTGGGTGCTGTGTTAAATAATTGTCCTCTCGCCTCGGGCCTGTCTGAGGGTATTAGTTCTGGGGCATCAATCAGTCAGTTTGTGCTCAGCAGTCTGAGGAGAACCATTTCTATAAAATCAGAAAGGGAGAGAAAAAAAAAAAAAAGAAGAAGAAGAAGAAATGCAGGGGAAATGGGGCTCACTGCTGGTTTCCTGTTCTCCAGTTCCCAGGGCTGCTCTCCCCAGGTCCTGACGTCCTGATTGATTCACGCTTTCACAGGTTCATTCATGTATTTACTCAGCCACCATTACTCATCCCAGTGCCGGGCCCTGTGCTGTGTCTCAGCAGCCAGTGAGAAAGCCGGCAAGGTTCCTGCTTGCTTGATGTTAAGAATTGGTTAAAGATGAGCAAATGCACAGCAGAAGGACTCCCTCGGGGTCTAGGGGCGATGCCATAGTGTATAGCTTGGAGACGTAGACATCTTGTTCTTCTGGCTGAAGGCTTGAGAATGATCAGAAGCCAGATGTGGTGTTACCTGTCTGTGATTCAGACACAGGAGAGGAAGAGGCAGGAAGAGGAAGAGTCCAGGGCCAGCCTGGGCTACAAAACAAGACCTTGTTGTTTTTTTTTTGTTGTGTTGTTTGGTTTGGTTTTTGTTGTTGTTGGTGGTGGTGGTTTTGGTTTGGTTTTTTTAAGGATTGGGGCCAGGAAGATGACTCGGTGGGTGAAGGTGCCTGTTGCCAACTCTGGTGACCTGGTTGCTCTTGGGATCTTCATGGTGCAAGGAGACAACCGACCTCCAACCCCTATAGTTATCCTCTGACTTCCACACATGTGCTGTGGCATGCATGTATTCAAGCGCATGTGAACGCGCGCGTGCACACACACACAATAAATAAATAAATGTAAGAAATTTTTTAATTTAAAAAAAGAGGAGGAGGATCTGGGTGTGCTGGTATAGCAGCAAATGTCTAGACCCTCCCAAGCATTTAGGAGATGGAAACAGTAGGATCTGGTCTTCAAGGTCATCCTCAGCTGTATCTCATGCTTAAAACAGTCTAGGCTTTATGAGACCTTCATGGGCACTCAGAACACACAGGCAAAATAAATACATAAACAAGCCACAAAATAAAGTGGTCCAGAAACCTCTCCCATCCTAGGATCAACACCTTCCTGCCATACACCTGCAGTTTGGCTGTCCTGAATAAGCCATCTAGGAATGGGAGCAAGAGTGGGGTTGGAGAGATGGCTTGGCGATTAAGAACCCTGGCTGCTCTTCTAGAGGACCCAGGTTTGATTCCCAGCACCCACATGACTACTCATAACCATCTGTGATTCCAATTCCAGGGGATGCAATGCCCGCTCCTGGCTTCTGCAGGCAGTAGGCATGTCATGGTACAGAGATGTATATACATGCAGGCAAACACCCATACACATGAAATAAGATAATAATAATAATAATAATAATAATAATAATAATAATAAAAGAGTGTGGTATGAATCCCACCTTGGGCAGTAATTGATCAGGTGACTGTAGGCAAATCCTCCCTGTCTCTGAGTTACTGCTTTTTTCTCTTTGGAATTAGGTAACTAATACCCATTATAGGCTACCTTAATATCAAAGGAGATTATATGTAAACACCAGGGTTAGCACCTGGCGTATAGTAGGGCCTCAGCTAATGCTTGCTCTTTTGCCAACTGTATGTATCTGCTGCATCTTTAACAGCCAGCAATTGGGTGCTGAAGCTTGGGGAACCGGGACTGCAAGAAGACCCAGCATTCCATTGCACCATATACCTCTGCTTCATGCTGTTCTTGAAGTCTGACTGCTTCAAGGGCGGGAGTGGGGGGTCTCATTGTTTGGGAGGGAGTCGGGAAGTCTGGCTTTGCTTCTGCACCACCCAGACATCACATGCCTGACTGTTTCTTCACTCTGACTCAGGTACAAAGCACATCGTTTGTGTGTGTGTGTGTGTGACCCTGATGTGGAGGTGGTGGTGGTGGCAGGCGGCGCTGGTGGTGGTCATGATGGTATTGGGGAAGGTAATCGTGGAGCTGCTGCTGCCGGAGAGGGAGATGGTGGTGATAGATGGCGGAGGTGATGACAATGTGGTGGAACTTCATTTCAGAACGCTATACTCAGAGGAGAGCTAGAAAAAAGCTCAGTTTCAGCGGAGCCCAGAGGGCCTACTGTGTGCCAGGTCCTGTGGTGTTTGCTTCATTTGCACAGCATCGCTCTGGGAGTGCTGTCTCCTCCCGCAGAGGAGTACACAGAGCCAAGCGTGCTGAGATCTAGCAGTCAGAGGAGAGAATCATGAATCCCAGGCAAGCCTGGGCTACACAGTGAGACTCTGAATAAACAAAACTCTGAGCCCAGAGCTATCAGGTGGACCTGCTAAAAGCATGGGAAGGTATTGAAATCCTTTGACTTCTAACCCATGTCCTTGGTTTTTCTTTGTTTAAAAAAAAAAAAAAATGGCTGCACTGGGCCTTGCAGATGGTTGGTAGGCATTCTACCAGTGAGGCGTAGCCCTGGTTTCCGCTTTCCTTGTGCCATCACAAAGCCACCCACCTGTGTGCCAACAGGACAGGAAACGGCCACTCAGGGTGCTTCGATGACCAACACCTTCATTAGCAGACCCTGGCCACTTCGTCTGTGCTTCCCGATCTCGGCAGCCTTTCCTTCAGCGGAGGATGGGGTCCTACCAAGGAAGATGGAAAGACCACCAGCCTATGGACCCTCATAGTCCTGCCAACTGGGACCTCCTCTGCTCCCGGGCAGCCTCTGTATCTGCCGTCCTCCTGACCCTGTGCACTGTCAGGGTCTCCCCTCTAGCCTCAGAGTGAGAGTAACAGACAGTCCAGTTGCTGCCCGGCCCCTTAAACTGATAGCTCTGCTCCCAGATCTGACCGCGGGCCTCCCTTGGCTTAAACACCATGCTCTAGTGGCTCTGAGTGGCACGGAGGTGGAAAGGCATTGGCTGGCACCCTTCTTCCCTTGTCTCTGAGCTTTGAGATGGTAAGTTTGGGGATCTAGTGATCTTGCTCTCCTGGGGTCTTGGATTTTAGTTTTCTACTAAAAAAACAAACAAACAAACAAACAAAAAACAAAACAGTAGCTCTACCTTGACTCACCTGCAAGAGAATTGTGCTGCACATGATTCTCAGACACCCCCAACAGGAAGCCTTCTGGGATTCATCCCATCATCCCAGCCCTCTGGTCCACCTGTACCATTCTTTCCATTTCAGGGATATGTGTCTGAGTGTGAATCACGGTGATGGTGGGAACTGTGATGCTGACAGTGATGGAGGATGTGAGGGTGGTCTAGTAGCTCTTGGGTGGTCACCATAGAGTAAGGTCTCTGGAGAGAAAGAGGCCGGCTGGCCATTTTTGCCTTCTACGTCTTCAACGCAAGCTGGCCTCGAACTCTCTACACAGGCCTTGAATTTCCAATTCTCCTACTTGCACATCCTGAGTGCTGGGATTACAGGTGTGGCCCACCACACTTGGTTTTATATAGTGCTGGGACCGAACCTGGACTTCGTGAGTACTGGGCACACACTACTCCAGCTGAGCACATGGCCGCCCCCCATGCAATTCTTTAATAGCAGCTGTGATTTATTGAGTGTTACCCAGTAAGCAAGTAACATGCCAAACACTTTATATATAATAATTCATTTACTCTTCCCAACAACCCTATGAAGTAGGTATCAATATTTTAAAGAAATGTTGCTGAGGCATGGAGAGGTTAAGTACCTTACTTACTCAAGGTCATACAGCTAGCCCCAACCTACATGCCAATCTCAACTCCTGCCCTCCATTTCTGTTTTCCCAGTAGAGTCGTGTCCATAGAGGGAGAGCTGACAGTTAAGGGGTAGGACCAGTGGGACTTCAGAGGGCTCCGCTGTCTTGGGATGTCCAGGCCACAGCAATGCAATTCTTTCCCCCTGGACACCAGGCGTCTAACGCTCAGCTCTGATGGGGAGCTGGGATAGTGGTCGTGGAGATGAGAACTGCGTTCCACAGTAGGGGCAGGGCTGGCCTTTGGGAGCCAGCTCACCCCAGAGCTCCAGCCTGGGGCTCCCGCCCTCAGGAGCTCCATCTTGCTGCCTCCCTCCCCTCAGGATCTCATTATATCCCTAAGAGAAACTGACAGCCTCAATATCTTACTTTGCAAATATAGTTTATTCCTTCAATAAAGCCGCCTGCGCAGGGGAATGTTTAAGCCCGGGTCTCCCCCGAGAGCCTCATTTGAATTTCTAAAGTCTTTAGTCGGCTCCTCCAATGGGGCAGCTGGGTAATGAAAACGCAGCAGCCGCTTAGACGGGATTCATTTCCTGTCTGGGTCTCTGTTGCCGGAGGAGCTGGACTGACCGGAGAGAGAATGCTGTCTACTCGGAGGTCGTGGCACCGGCCTGAGCACCCAGCCCACTGGGCGGAGGCTCTGGACACGCCCACGCAGATGGGTCTGTGTGTTCCGTGGGGGGGTGTGGGGAGGTAGGTAGGGGTTCAGTCTCCAACTCTCCTCGACCAGGTCTTTCCTGGTGGGCTCAGCTCAGGGACCCTCAGCCCATGAGTCCCTCCATGGGATCTCCCTGTTGGAGGGTCCCTCCATGGAGACCTCCTGGTGACCCCTCCAAGGGTCCCTATCCCGGGACCCTTTAAACTGCATTTCTCAGACCAGGATGCTTCTCTGGAGGCAAAGCCCACCAAATCCCGGGAGATGAGGTCTCCTCTCTGGCAGGACCCCCTCACTCTAGGGCAACCCCTATCCCAGGCCCCCTGGGAGTCTCTAATTAAAGGGCCGGCACGCCCCTCTGGGACTCATTAGGCCCGCTGTGCAGAGAACATTTAATCATTGCTCAGAGCATCGATTGGAAAATCAATTTCTTTGTCTCTCCGCACGAGGCGCGCTGGAGAAGTGGGGGGGAGCGCTGACCTCCTTCTGCTGCCGTGTAAAGCGCTGCACATTTAATCAGGGAACAGAAATCAATTAACCACTTACGAGGTTGGCTTTAGTTACCGAGTCGGCAGGGCCCGCGCCACAGCTCAGCCGCTGACAGTAGCGGATCTTCTTGCCAGCTCTGCTGCACGGCTCTGTCTCCCTGCATCTCTCTGGGTTCCTTCTTTCCCAGAGTGCTCTGGGTTCTCATCATTTAGGCAGATGCTCGTATAACAAGCCTCCCCAATGCCCAGTCTCCCTCTGTTACCTTCCTGTGCTCAGCTCTACCCATTCCAAGAAGTCACACGGAGATTCACACCTTACTTAGCTTTGATACCTGGATTCCATGATGTCAGGGAAGTAATTGTCAACCCGAGTGTCAGACACCTCAGGCCCACTTTACCCATAAAATGAGAATAACTGTAGCTGCCTCTCCAGAGTGCTCTGGAAATCCAATGAGATCACTTCGGGGAAGTGCCCACTAAGTAGCTTAAGTTCCATCCAAAGAACTTTGAACTCACAGTAGGGGGGACAGTGTCCTCCCCACAGAAAGGGGTGGGTGTAGGCTGGGACTCTGTGGCCACAGCTCTCTTTCCTTCCAAGACAAGGTTAGGTGGGCGCAGGGCCGCCTTCCCCCCCTCTCCATTTTCCCATTGTCTTTTGGGGGTCGCCTTGGAATCAACTGTGCCTCTGTCTCCTCACTCACAGCCACGACTTCCTGACCGCTCCCTCACCTGGGATTATGCCCTCCTCCCCCCAGCCCCAGAGGTACAGGCATTCCATCGACGCCTCACGTACTCGAGTTACACACACCCAATTACACAGTTGTACACAGACTGCACGCCCCATTACACATAGTTTCACAGAGTTGTTCCTACGTTAAAATCCCAGGCGTCCGATGCCCACATGCAGCTGTCCTTATTCCACTACACATTCGGGGAACACTTGCCTGGTGTCACACACACAGGCCCACCTCGGTCCCACCACCACACAGTGCGGCACCACAAGCACCCTCCCACACGCACACAGCCAAGCAGGCTGGCGCACACCCGTTCCATAATAATATAAGACATGCCATTTCTTTTGCATGACAGTTCCAGTGGAGATGCTCAGAGCTGTCACTTGGATGAAAAATAATGCATAATCCTCGTCTTCCTTCCTTCCCTTTCCTTTCTTTCTTCCCTGTTTAATGAGCTCCTAAAAATATTCCTTGCTGTCTCGCCAAGGATGTGGGCTAAGTGTGAGTCAGGTCTTTCTTCGCTCTCCCCGTCCCCCACCACCTCCCTCAACCCCCCGAATGGCAAGGAGGATGAAGGGTCATGGTGAGCTGCCATGCTTGGCCAAGCCCAGACCGGGTAGAAGGGCTACCACCCATGCCTTCCAAAGACCTCTGAGTCAGTACCTGTTCTCCCTTGACTGGCCCACCTGAACTGGGGGTGAGAAGCCGGTGAGACATGGGTGGGAACAAGCAGAAAGGCAACACCCCCTCACCCCTCACCCCCCCCACACACACATTAGCTTCTGGCCTGCCTGTTTCACAGGACTAACCCCATCCATCATCCCCCTGCCTCAGAAGGGAAACGCCTCCATGGAGGCACCATCCCTTCTCCACCTCCACCACCTGCTCCACCCTCCCAGAACTCAGAGGACAGAGAAGAGGGACAGTTAGAGCCTCTCTGAAATCCCAGTGTTTTCCAGCACCTTCCCTTGCTCTTACTGGGAAACTCCCGACAGCCACATTTTCCTCACTTCATCCTTTAAAGCCTGGATGGACATCACCGCTTCCCTGAAGCCTTCCTGATTCATGCAGATTTTTGGACCCTCTACATGTTGGTGTATACAGTGATAATGGATTTACTGAGGAGAGGCGATTGTGTGTAATGGCCAGCGGAGACCTTGTCTCTCTGAGGGACTTGACACCCTGTTTTGTTTCCTTAGTCATTCTCTCCAGACACCAGCTCAAAGTTCTTGCCACTGCAGGCTGGGACCCCGCCTTGTCCACCCAGCTCTGGCTGAATGAAAGCTTGTGTCTCTAGAGTGACAGGACAGTGGGTGGGTGAGTAGGTACTTGGAGGGAGGGAGGGATGGGAGGTGATGGGGGAGAAGCTCAGGGGCCTGAGTTGGGGGCCTGACTGCTCACACAGCTTCTACCAAAATTCACTCTGATTTGGGGAATTTGAAGTCCTCTCTTGATCTCAGTTTCTCCATTTATAAAACAGGAGAGCAGGGTCAGGTAGATCTCATGCAGCTCTGACAATCCTTACTCAGTAATTCGGCATCACGTCAGAGTGGAAGCATATAGCTTTTTAGCATGCTATCCTACTGTGTGCAGAAAGCCTCAGGTGCTGGGAAGGATGGTTCTGTTGGCCTTTCCGGACCTTCCGTCTGCCTCCCACCTGTTCTACACTATCTTCCAGACTCCTTATTCTACTTCTGGGCTTTCCGTTCACCCTTTGTCCCCGTACTGTTTTCTCTGGGGCTGCATCCTGCCCATCGGTCCCCTGGAGCCAGTTCCTTCCACCTGCTTGGCTCGCCTCCCTCCCCAGCCCACCTGCTGCTGGAGCCCCCTCCCTGTGCACCTCCCCAACTCTTCCCAGCAGCTCCAGTCCCGAAAGGTTAAGCTAATAGCAACTCCTTTCTCATCAGCTGCTCGTGTTTGCTCTACATAATTGCCGTAGAGGGGGGCTGGGTGGGGAGGGCCCTTTGAGTGGTGGCAAGTGTACAGGGCGGGGGGTTGTGCAGGCTTGTCAGTGGGAAGGGGGACAAGGGACGGGGACATTTACAGAAAAGGGACGGAAGGCTGTGTGGGAGCTGAGCATATTGAATTAGACAGATGTGGTACAGTAGTCACCTGAAGAGGGAGGAATGGAGTCCAAAGAAGGGCTATCTAAGTCAGCACCAGTCCTGGGATGAAAGTACCACCATCGGTGGCTGTCAGTAGAGTTTACCAAGTATGGACTGTGAGCCAGATGCTTGGCTGGCTCTGTCTCACCCGATGCTTGCACAGTCTCAGGAGGCAGATTCAGCCGTTGTACCCATTGACTCCTTTTTCTTGTGCCCATTTTACAGAAGACAAAGGCTCCAGGTGGAAGAGCGTGGTGGTATTCTGTTCCCCAAAATATTGTGTACCTTAATAAACTTATCTGGGGTCAGAGAACAGAAAAGCCACAAGATACTTAGGCTAGAAAATGTTAGCACACGCCTTTAATCCTAGCATTCCAGAGACAGAAATCCCTCTGGATCTCTGTGAGTTCAAGGCCACAATGGAAACAGCCAGGCATGGTGACTCACGCCTTTAATCCCAGGGAGTGGTGGTAGAAAGCAGAAAGGTATATAAGGCGTTGAGGACCAGAAACTAGAAGCATTTGGCTGGTTAAGCTTTCAGGCTTTCGAGCAGCAGTTCAGCTGAGAGCCATTGGGATGAGGACACAGAAGCTTCCAGTCTGAGGAAACAAGACCAGCTGAGGATCTGGCGAGGTGAGATAACTGTGGCTTGTTCTCTCTCTCTGACCATCCAGCATTTCACCCCAATAACTTGCCTCGGGTTTGATCTTATTTATAAGAACTTTTAAGATTCGTGCTACAGAAGAGTCATTACTGAGGCCACACATAGCTAAATAGCTGAGCCTCAGGGACTGTGAACATGTGCTACCACACCCATCTAAGACAATGGTGGCGGTGCCTCCTCCTCCTCCTTCCCTTCTTTTTGAGACACAGTCTTACCATGTAGCCCCAGCTGGACAGGAACTCACCACATAGACCAGGCTGGACTGAAATTCAGAGATCTGCCTGCTTCTGCCTTCTTAGTGCTTGGATTAAAGTCATGCACTGGGGTTGGGGATTTAGCTCAGTGGTAGAGCGCTTGCCTAGCAAGCGCAAGGCCCTGGGTTCGGTCTCCAGCTCTGAAAAGATAAAAATAAAAATAAAAAAATAAAGTCATGCACCACCATGCCCACCCACCTCCTTTTAAAGACAGGGTCTCATGCAGCTCAGGCTGCTCTCTAACTGGCTTTGTAGCCAAGGATGACCTTGAACTCCAGATCCTCCTGCTTCGGTGAGCACCACCAGGCCCAGCTGGACACTGCTGTTAGTCGTGCCCTCTGCTTGGAGAGGGGCCTTGGTACAGGAACCTGGGAGACAATTAAGTCGAACCCACTCCACGTCCAGCGTGGCAGTAGGAAATGGGTGTGTCCAAAGTCATACGGGAAATTGTCAGCATGACTATGTTTAGATCCATGTGTGATGCTGAAGCAATTGCTCATCTTCTGGGTCTTGGTCACCTTAGGGACTTCTATGGTTGGGGTGCCCAGGTGAGGGGGAGTGAGACAAGACAAGGCACGCCTCACAGGAAGGAGAGTATGGAGCTAGTGGTATGATGTGCATGGTTGAGGAAGGGCACACCAGGAGGGGTCCACTCTCTGCCAGGAGCAGCAGTCTTGGCCTCCTTCTGGGCTGAGTACTTTTAATAATTCATCAGGGACAGAGCGGGGGACAGAGCAGCGCACACGGGTGCAACGGTGGGGGGTGAATGGGGCCAGCACTGGAATGTTAGAGGTCTGGAAGCCAGTTTGTCAGCTCCTCAGTCCGGTTCAGCTATGGCTTTGAGGCTACTCGGGCCCCCAGATTCTGTCCCCCAGCTCGGGCCTGGTCTCCTAGTGAATCAATCGCCCATCAGGACAACCTGCCTTTCCTCCCAAGCAAAGGTCACTCAGTGTCAGGCACTGCCTCCGTCTTTAGACTTGAGGGCTCTCTGAGGCAAGGTCTGTCTCCTTTACACAGTGGGGCTCCTGGGAAGGCAATGGACCTCCCCATCAGGCTGGACACATTTATCTAAGACACAAATGGTGTCCCCCCCATCAGTCTGTGCCTTCTAGCCTGTGCCCTGTGCTTTGATGGTCATGGCGGCTTTGGCTCCATCCTGAACCATCGTCGGGATCCCAACACTGACCCAGCTCCCAGCACTGGATTGGCCTGTTTCTCCCTGTCTCCTGCCTGCCTGTGGGAACCTTGAGACTTTCCTTAATTGGAGTCAATGTTGCCCAAGTTGACCCCCTTCCTTCTGCATGCCTGGATCCGTATCACATACCATGCCAGCAGCTATTCCTTTGCCCTTCGTGGCAAGTATCCCCACACCTCTAGGGGGATAGGACCATTCACACCATGAGTAAGATCTCTGTGAAAATACAAGGAAAGGCATGGTGGGAGGGGGTGATTCTGGGGCCACCTTTCCCAAGAGGGGACTTCTCAGCTTTACTTGGACAATTCCAGTTCAGGGCATTCTCTGTCAGTTGAATAGGGAAGTGATCTTGTTTTTTGGAGAATGACCAGCTCTCTGCAGAAACTGTCCCCATGGGAAGCTAGGATACCCTGTGATGTCCATGTGTGCGTGTATCTTGCCCAGGGCTGGGATGCTGCATTCGAGAACTCCGGCTTGTTGCATATCCCGGGCCCCCAAGTCCTTCCAGCTGTAGCTCGTTGCATACCTGGGGATATGTCCCCACCTCCCACCAGCTCTACAGGAGGCAGCTGTGAAAGGCCAAGTGAACAGACATCTCATTGGTATTCTGAGTGGCCAAGCCACGCCATGACTTTCTCTGAGAGACCCCCATCCTCTCCCTCAGCTCCACTTTTCAAAAGTTGTCCAAGGAACATCAATAGTGGGAATCAATTCATCAATGAGCATCTTGGCCTCATCACAATCCCCATCCTTGGGAGTCTCACTGCATCCCTAAGCACTCCATCCCCTGTGCACCACAAATTGCTTTTTTTTTTTTTTTTTTTTTGAGGCAGAGTCTTAGTATCCCAGCCTGTCTTCAAACTCCCTGTCTAGCAGAGGATAACCTTGAACTTCTGATCTTCCTGCCTCTGCCTCCAGAGCACTGGGATTACAGGTGTATGCCACCATTCCTGGCTTTATATGACACTGGGGACTGAACCCAGGGCTTTATGCATGCTAGTCAAGCATTCTCCCATGAGATACATCCCCAGCCCTCCACACATCACTTGTAGAACCTGGTCTTGCCGCCCCCCCCCATCCGACAGACCCCAGGAAGCCAAGCCTTTCCACTCATAGGGCCTTTGCCTGAGTAAAGCAAGGTGCACAGCTTGGGGGCTGGTCATGGAGCAGAGCCAGGAACCTATGACATTGTTGTAGCTTGAACCTTATTAGACACCACACAACATGAGAGGCTCGCCATGCCTTAGAGATGTGGGGGACCAATCACCTTCTTTCCAGTATCTAGACCCTAACATTCAACATCTACCTCTTACCACTGACTATGCAAGACTGTCAAACCCCGATCACCCCTTCACTCACGTTCCCTCCCCACAATAATGACCCATGCTCAACCAACTATCAAATGCCTACTCAACCCTCATTACTAAACAACTACTCCAGATGGCCCAACACCAATATGTTAATACAATATCTCAATAGTGGCCTCCCAACACCAAATGCCCAGCATGCCCAGCCACCCCAACACTCAACACCCCGAAACTGACACCTCAAATTAACCATAGGTAGTTTTTTCTTCCAGCCACAGGTCTAACAAGGGCCCCCAATCCTGACCATCATCCAGGCGTTACTGTCTGCTGGTGACTGCTGGGTTTACCTGGCTCTGACTGGAGCTAACCTGAACTTCCTTCAGCTTCTTGGACTTGGCCAGCCAGCCAGTAGCAGGGCTGTTGGGTCTCTAGCCCAGTCCCTCTCCATCTGACCTGGCCCTAACTTCCTTACCAGACAGCTATGAGCAGAGAACAGAGTTGACCTGGGAAGACCGTCCTCATTCTCCTGAGGTATGCTCTGAGGAAACCAGCTGTTATCCACTGGACACCTCCAGCATTCCCTTACCCCAGTCAGGATGCTAGTGGCTGAAAGTGATAATCCATGGAGAGTTATGATTCTGGGACAGGCTGATCTCATAGGGAACACCTTAAGATCACCACTTCGCCACTTACAGCTAGGCGAAGGATACAGGGCTCAAGGAAAGAGAAAAGGTTCTGAGAAGGAAGCAGAGGATGGAGAAGAACTATAAGGGCAGGGAAGAGCCAGTAGCCAGGACATGGGGAAGAAGGAAGAGGAAGCTTCTAAGAAACAGCGAGGGCCAACGAGAGGATGAGAGATGTGGGAAGGGATGCAGTTCTCAGTGTGGCAGCCCTGTGAGCTGTCCCCACCTCTCCCGACCCCTCCTGGAACGCTTGCTCAATGGAAAGCTCCATGGAGACGTGAGCAGGGCAATAGCTCATGCTCCCCCTTCATCAAGAACTCAGAACCAGGACCATTAATTAGATGAGGGAGCAGCTGCTCTGGGCCCAGCAGCCAAGTGACAGGAAATCAGTCTGTCCCTGGAAGTGTTGGTCTGGCCCTGGCTGCAGGTTTGGGAGACTGATTGCCCTCTCCTCCTTGGGGCCTGCCCAGGGAACTGCATATACCAACTGTGGTGCCCTGTCCACTGCCAACCATGGACCAGGCCCAGGAGAATCCCATATTGTGAGAAGGCACAGGCCTCTGACATGCTGTAGTCAGATCAGGTCATTGTCCCAAGCCTCAGTTTCTCTATCAATGAGGAGTCTCAGATTCCCAAGGGGGGCAATCTCTAGGCTCCTCCTCCTGCCTCTCACAGGTATGACCACAGGGCCCTGTAACTTGCCCAGAACCTCAACAAGACAGCTGGATAGTAATGACTTCTCCTGAGTTGTTGTTGTTATTATTATTATTATTATTATTATTATTATTATTATTATTATATTTCTTTGAGACAGGGCTTCTCTGTATAGCCCTGGCTATCCTGGAACTCGTTCTTAGGCCAGGCTGGCCTCAAACTCAGAGATCCTCCTATCTCTGCCTCCCAAGTGCTGGAATCAAAGGCATGCACCACCAATGCCTGCCTCGCTTCCCCCGCCTCCGCCCCCCGCCCCCCATTTTTCTTTGGTTACTTCTCCTGGGTTCTAACTGTACCCTAGGGACCCAGGGTGAGTCATCACTAGCCTCCTGGATAGGATCCTCACACAATATGTAGTGGGGTGGGTTTAGGACCTGGAAGGCTGCCTAGAGTCCTTTCATTCAGCTATTTCCAGGTAATGGAGCAGAAACTAAAGTGAGGGGGAAACTGTCCTCCATCACAGGAACTTCTGAATTGCAGGGGTGGAGACAAGATGTCTCTGTGGATCCTTCTAGTTGCCGGTGTCCCCAAGGCTTCAGCCACAGGCTGCATTGTTGGCTGCAGGGTAAGGATGGGGGTGGAGATGGTTAGGATGTGGTTTCTGACAGCCAGATCCTTACTGTCCAGTGGAGGAGATGGGACTGTTGCCCAGGAAACCACAGGAGAGCAGCATTCTCTGAGCCTCCACATGGAGACATTTACACACACGCTCAAGCAGAAGGCAGGAGGGTGATTGCTCCAGACCAGACCCCAGGAGCTGAAGGAAGAAAGAACCCAGGAGGCTGCAGGCAACTAGGGAGGCTTTAGCAGGAAGCAGGGCTTCAGATTTTTGTCTGTGTCTTCAGGACTACACAGGACAGCACACGAAGAAAGCACTCTCGGTAGAGGGTCCTCTCTGTGCAAAGGCACAGAGGGGCTAGGGCATGGGTGGGAGCCTGGGAGAACATATAGCCAACCCTAGGAACCCAGAGGGCTTGGAAGCTGGGAAGGCGGGTCACTAGGGACCTGTGCCCTGTCAAGGCACTACGGTTACTTTCTGATTCCCAAGCCTCAGCATATGGTAGAATCATTTGTGTGTGTCTAAGGACCTAATAGGGCAGGATATTGAAAATGTGGGTCATCTTGGAGAAGCGGGCATTCGGGGATAGAGCCTTTTTCTCCTATGTTTTTTCACTCCCTCTCTCAATTTGCACGTTAGATCGACTAGAACCTGCCCTCCTTCCAGAAATCCCGAGGATAGATGGAAGAGGCACCCCCAAAAGGCACAGGCACCCTAGTGCCTGCCTCCTGACTTTGCCTGCCAGCCCTAGGCTGAGCCTTCCTTCCCGCTTTTCTAGTTCAAACCCAGTCTTGCCCCCGCTGGTCCCAGGGTCCCTTCCAACAGGATAGAAATCAATGAACAATTTGCTGCTATTTGTAGATCTCATTTCCCTGCCATCCCTAACCCCAGCCAGTCCTGACCAAGTTCAACCCTGCCTGCCTCAGGCAGAGGGACACTGGCACTATGCCTAGCTACAGGGAGCCCAGGGCTGGATCCCGGTGGGATGGTGGGGTGGGGTTATCCTTTCCCTGGTGAATGCCTACGAATCAAGAGGAAAGAAAGACAAAGCAAAAACCAAGTAATCAGCCAGGCAGGTGACACACGCCTTCAATCCCAGCACTTGGGAAGCAGAGGCAGGTGGATCTCTGAGTTCAAGGCCAGTCTGGTCTACAAAGCTAGTTCCAGGATAGCCAGGGCTGTTACATAGAGAAACCAGTCTTGAAAAACCAAACCGAGAGAGAGAGAGAGAGAGAGAGAGAGAGAGAGAGAGAGAGAGAGAGAGAGAGAGAGAGAAGAAAGGAAAAACAACAGCAGCAATTCAGTTCTCTAGGGGCTGAGGATGGAGCTCAGTTGGCAGAGTGCTTGCCCAGCATACACCAAGTCCTGGAGTCCATCCCCAGCACCACATAAATCAGGAGTGGTGGCTCATGCCCAGCACTCAGGAGGTGGAGGCAATAGGATTAGTTCAAAGTCATCCATTGGTACATAGCAAGTTCAAGGCCAGCCTGGGATAGATGAGACCCTTTTTCTTTCCTTTTTATTTTAAATTATTTATTTTTATTTTATGTACATTGGTGTTTTGCCTGCATGTGTGTCTGTATGATCCGGTGTCAGATCCCCTGGGACAGGAGTTATAGACAGTTGTTAGCTGCCATGTGGGTGCTGGGAATCAAACCCAGGTCCTCTGGAAAAGCAGCCTGTGCTCTTAACTGATTCATCTTTCCAGTCCCATGAGACCATTTAAAAAAAGAAAAAAGAAAAGGAAGAAAGAAGAAAAAATGAATGTTTTTATTTATTTATTCAATTTTTTAGAATTTTTTACCTATTTATTTAGGAGTATACCTGTGGAAGTTGGAGGATAATTGGTGATGGGAGTCAGTTCTCTCCTTCCAGTATGTGGAAACCAAACTCAGCTCATCAGGCTTGGTGACAGCCCCTTTACCTGCCAAGCCATATGACCAGCTTTGTTTGTAGTCTGTAGTTTTAAAAAAAACATCCAGGATAGCCAGAAACAGTGGCACATGCTTTTACTTGGGTGGCAGAGGCAGGCAATTTCTATGAGTTTGAGGCTAGCCTGGTCTACGTAGAGAGTGCCAGGCCAGCTAGGGCCTGTTCTCAAAACAAAAACAGAATCCCTCCATGGGACTCAGAAAGAGCTGCTGTGAGCATTGCTAGGAAAGTAACAATACTGGTGGTTGCTGGTCTTCCTCCCATCTGCGGGTCACATGATTTTGCACACTCTCCATGTGCTTCTACACCCTCATCTGTGAAATGAGGACGGTAGTAGCCCCTGGGCTCTTTGAAGCCTCTGTCTGGAGAATCAGCAGGCAATGCAGGCATGGAGCTTAACTCAAATCTCCCCATAGAACAGATACGCAACTGGTCACAGCATCCAGAAGGACAAAACCCTGGGACACCACACACTGGCCAGGTCCTCTTGAACACCCCGCAGGGCATTTGGGGGGGTGAACCCAGTGTTTCTCCCCTTCTACTTCTCTGGGGGTTTTCCACCATGCCCTAGGTGGCAGGTGAGAGGGGCCTCTCTGGGGATGCCCTGGGGTACTGAGGTGGCTTTAATTTTAAGGAATGGAAGGAAATTCAACTTTGGTTCCTTGGGGATTCCTGACCTGCCCCACAGGATGCTGAGTGAAGAAGTTGTGAAGGACCACTAATGGAGGGGTGTCACGGACACAACAGCCCAGTGACACAACAGCCCAGGGATGGCCAGTTCCTGGGGAAACAGGGAAAGCTATAGGGAGTCCGGGGCAGTGTGAGCAGTTAGGCAGGGGGAAGTGGATGTAGGGCAGGTGGTCAAGTCTAGAGTACCTCAGACACAGTTGGGTGGGGCCCACTCCCGCCCACTCCCACACAGGTACAAGTATGTACACACAAGTCAGGCATAGTGGCACACCATTGTAATCCCAGAACTCAGGAAGCTGAGGCAGGAGGACCACGAGTTCAAAGCCACCCTAAGTTACACAGCGAAACTCTGTCTCAGAGTGGGAGGAGGCTAAGGGTGTAGCTCAGGGGTAGAATGCTTGCCCACCATCACATATGAGACCCTGCTTCGGCCCCTGGTGCCACACATGGAAGAGTGACAGAAATCTTTGCTTGGCATTGTAGTACAAACCTGTTATCCCAGTACTTGGGAGATGGAGGCAGAAGGATCAGGAGTTCAAGGCCATCCTCAGCTATGTAGCTAGTTTGAGGCCAGTCTTCATTAAATGAGACTTTTAAATTAATTAATTTATTAATTCAAAACAAAACCAGGGCTGGAAGACCCAGGTTCAGTTCCCAGAGCCCACAGGGCAGCGTACAGGGTCTGTACTCCACGTTCAGGAGTTCAGATGTCCTCTTCCCAACTCTTTGGGTAATAGGGTCAAATATGGGGCATATACATATATGCAGACCCTCACTCATAAACATAAAATAAGTCATTAAAAACAAAACAAAACAAGCAAGCAAACAAACAAAAGAAGATAACCAAAACAGGTCCATACACACTTCCTCAAAGGGGCCCCAGGTCCCAGTACTCAGACACAGGGCATAACAGTTTTAAGTGGGGATTTCATCTCAGCTTGCCTGGGTCTCTCTTTCAACTTTATTGAAATATAATTTACATACAGTAAACATGCATACATTTTAAGTGTTCAGTTTGAAGAATTTTGGCAAATTTATATACACATATAACCACCTCAACAATCAAGATAGAGAACATTTTCATCATTCCCAAAGGCTCCCTAGTGTCCCTTCCCAGTCAGTTGTCACCCTGCCCCCAACCCCAGGCAACCACTGATCTGCTTCCTGTCACTGTAGATTAGATCTGTCATTCCCCGCATTTCATATAAATGGAATTATGTAGTATGTACTCTTGGTGTCTGGCGGCTTCCCCTAAGAATGTTTATGAGGTGTGTACTTTAAAAAAAAAAAGATTTATTTAATTTAAGATTATTTTTTAATCTTGTATATATGTGGGAGGATTTGTCCTCACGTGTGTGCAGATACCCTCAGTGTCCAGGAGGGGGTGCTGTATCACATGCAACTGGAAGCTGTAAGCCACCATGAGGTGCTAGAAACTGAACCCAGGTCCTTTGCAAAAGCACTGAGTAAATGAGCACTCTTTCTTTAAACTTTAAACATTTATTTCTTTAATTAATTTTATTTTATGTACATTCATGTGAAGGTGTCAGATCCTCTGGAACTGGAGTTACAGACAGTTGTGAGCTGCCATGTGGGCGCTGGGAACTGAATGCAGGTCCTCTGGAAGAGCAGCCAGTGCTCTCAACCACTGAGCCAACTCTCCAGCCCCCGAGTGAGCACTCTTCTTCTTCTTCTTCTTTTTTTTTTTTTTTTTTTTTTTTTTTTTTTTTTTTTTTGAGACAGGGTTTCTCTGTGTAGCTTTGCGCCTTTCCTGGAACTCACTTGGTAGCCCAGGCTGGCCTCGAACTCACAGAGATCCGCCTGGCTCTGCCTCCCGAGTGCTGGGATTAAAGGCGTGCGCCACCACCGCCCAGCTTTTTTTTTTTTTTTTTTTAAGATTTATTTATTAATTATGTACTGTGTTCTGCTTGCATGTATGCCTGAACACCAGAAGAGGGCACCAGCTCTCATTACAGATGGTTGTAAGCCACCATGTGGTTGCTGGGAATTGAACTCAGCACCACTGGAAGAGTAGCCAGTTCTCTTAACCTCTGAGCCATCTCTCCAGCGAGCACTCTTTTCAAAAAAAGATTTATTTATTATTTTTATTTATGTGTATGTGTGTCTGTGTATAGGTGCACATGTATGCAATACTAACAGAGGCCAGAAGAGGGCATCAGATCCTCTGGAGCTGGAGTTACAGGTGGATTATGGGACTAGGGATATGAAGCATGCTCAGCCATCCACAGCCCTGAAGAAACAAAACAGCAACAATGCACAATCTGGACTGTCTTCTTACTGAGTTTCCTGGATGCAAAGCTTCTCTGTGCTGCAGGTCCTGCGAGTCTCTTCTGGCTGTTTCAGCCTTAGTTCACCTCAGCTGTTTAGCTCCTCCTTCTCCTGGCTCCATGTTGCAATCTCCAGCAAGATACCCCCCTTTTCTCTTTGTTTTGTTACTTAGTCTTTCTGACTTCTTGTTCCTCTAAAAGTGGGGATTACTGTACCTGCTGAATAGGTGTGTTGGACACTTCTGGTACCTGGTGGCATGCCTGGGGTAGGTCTAGCTCTGATGGGGCAATGACTTTTGAGGGTCCCATGGGCAGCCAAGGAGCAAGACATATGATACAGTCATTTTGTCCCCATCTGCCCTAGTGGAGATTTGGGGACCACAGGTTGCTATGTCCAGGAGCTCATCATCCTGTTACCTCATTGGGAGGGGGACCATCTCTGGGACCTCACAAGCTCTGGCTGTGAAGCTGTAATCATTCGTGCACAGGTACAAGCCCTCAGTCACAAAAGCTTCAGTGGCCACCCATCACCCTCCTCCTGGGGCCTCTGCAAACTCAGACTCATGAAAGTGAAACTCCCTACCCCCTCCGACCCATCAGCAGTGCCGAGCTCACTGGCCAGCCTGTGCATAATTCAGAGGTTTGGTCTAAAATAGTTCCATGCAGGCCTGGCCCTGAAGATTCGGGGGAGGGACAGAGACCTTCACCAGATGAAGGCCCAGCTGGGTGCCTGGTCAGGGAAGCTTCCTGAGCAGCCTGGAACACTGCCTTCCCAAGACCTCATCACACCCCCAAACATTCCCTCTCTGACAACTGTCCCCATCTGGCCATGCACACCTGCTGGGACCCGGGGTCACCACATCTGTGTCTGCAGCTTCCTGATACTTCCCGGGACCCAGGCTGAAAGAGACACTTCTCAGCTTATCTGCTGGTTCTCTTGTCTTGGCGGCACCAATCAATTGGTCGATAAGCCTACAAATATTTACAGAGCGCTTTCCAGGGCAAGGCTGGGCCCTAGGATGTTGGAGGGCATGTGGCCATGCCCAAGAACCAGGACAGTCTCAGAAAAGACAGAGGACAGATCACAGAAGAACAAGCCATAGGGGTCAAGGGTCGGGTAACAGGGAACTTCCAGCTGAAGGCCGGCCCTGAACCGGGACTGTCTGGGCGAAGGGTCAGTTTGGGGCGATAAAGAGGCAGATGGTGAGCTGGATGAGCGACTGGAAGGTTCAGACCATCTGGATTTTGCTAAGATTAGATAGAGCTGTGATCAGATGAGGAAGTCATGGGGTTGCTGGCCTTGAGAGAGCTCTTCAGCCTTTGGCAATTCAACCAAAGACATGGACTGTTTCACAGTGCACAGTCCCCAAGTCTGCATGTCAAGCACTTTCCTTTGGAGCCATCCAAACCCTAGCATGCCCATGACCTTGAGCAAGTCACCTAACTCTGGACCTATCTCCTCACCTGGTAATCGCAAGCAGGGTGTCATGGTGCATACCTGTGACCCAGCACTTGGGAGATGGAGACAGGAGGATCACGAGTTTGAGCCCAGCCTGGGCTACATAATAAGACCCTGTCTCAAAAACCAAGAACTAGCCAGGTGGTGGTGGCACATGCTTTTAATGCCAGCACTTGGAGTCAGAGGCAGGTGGATCTCTGTGAGTTCGAGGCCAGCCTGGTCTACAAAGTGAGTTTCAGGACAACCAGGGCTACATAATGATATCCTGTCTCGAAAAACAAAACAAAACAAAACAAACAAACAACCCCCCAGTCCCCAAGAGCTAGAGAGATGACTCAGTGGTAGACACATTGCTAGCACATTGTGAGGCCCTGGGTTTGAGCGCCAGAACCACAAGATAAATAAATAATAGATAAAGGAAATATACGGGTCAGTTGTGGTGTTGCATGCCTGTAAACCCAGTGCTGGGGAGGTGGAGATGGGAGAGTCAGGAGTTCCAGGCAGACCTGGGTTACATGAGATCCTATCTCACTACACACACACACACACACACACACACACACACACACACACACACACCACATACATCCCACACCCCACACAACACACTCACACATTCTTGTAAAATATTTAAAATAAATGGACATGGGATACTCAGCCTCGTGGCCGTCCCTGCAGCCTCGTCTCCCAGGGGGCCTCTGCATACTGCCCGTCTGCTGATACTTGAGGTAAGGGGGCCATACTGATGGAGAGAAAGCGAGAGGGCTGGCCTCCTGACGGATGAGGCTTTTGAGCTGTGACATGAGATGCAGAGCCTCGGCCCAGAACATCCTTGGGAAGGTGCTCTGGAGGACCCAGTGATGGCGGGAGACGTGTCCGACACAGGACACTGTGGTGAACCCCTGGGGTTTGCTTTGCTTTCCCGTTTTCTTCCTGTGCTGGCTGCTCTGACTTTCTGTTTCTCTCCTCTCCAGCTCCTGACACCTTCAGGCCTCTGGCTCAGGCTCTCCGTCTCTCTTGTCTTCTAATTACATCTCCATGGCTTTCTTGCTGTCTCACCAGCTCCCAGTTCCTTCCAGGCTCCGGGTCCATTTCCATGCCTCTTCTCTACCTTTCCTCTACTTCCTGTTGTTTGGCTCTCCCGGTGTGGAAAGACCTTCTAGGGTCTCCAGGGACCTTCCTAAAACTCTCCACTCCTTTTGGAAGTGGAGGCAGTTGAGGAACAGTGAGAGGGTCCCTGCCTGGGAGGGGCCCAGCCCTATCGATTAGAGAGGGTGGGAGACATCAGCGAATACGCTCCTAGCCTCACCAGTTGCTGCTAATATTAGCTCAGGAAGGCAGCTCACTGATGGATTAGGAGAAATTAAGAATTCAAATTCTGTAATTTGAATTGGAGGACCACTGCTTGCTGACAGCTAATACTTCTCCAGAAATTAATGAGTGAGGAGGGATGGCGGTACGGCGTTTCTTCTTTGACAATAGACTCCCCCCCCCACCCCCCCCCCACCCCCCGCAACGTGATCAGGCATTGGAAGCTCCCATATCTAGGCAGGAACTCTCCTGAGAGGGGTGGGGTCCTGCCCATCTTATGTCATATTCTCATGCCCCCCTGGGTCCCAGAGATCCATGAGAACGGTCCTTCTAATTCCCAACCAGGTCTCTCTTCTACCTACTGGTGTACGAGACTTGAGGAGCCACGGAGACTGAGGAGGTTAAGAAAGGACAGGGCTCATGCTCAGGCAGACCCTGATGAATTCAGGCCCTCCTGGCTGTGTCGGACCCTGACAAGTGTCCGACCTGGCTTTGCCTCAGGACTGTAGTCTATGCAACCCCCTCCCTTCAGGGAGGCATGCCAAAGTATGGTGGCCACCTTGTCTCTGCCTCTCCCCTCCCTCCATCCCGCTGTCTGAATGCTCTCTACTCATCCCACAGCCTGGACACCCAGGCTCTTCCAGGAAGCCCTCCCAGACTTCGTCCCACGTGTCAGACCAGTGACTGGCTTCATTTCTTTTCTAAAAATAAATTATTACTATTATTACTGGGGGGGGCACGTGCACCATGTTATGCATGTCGAGGTCGGAGAACAAGCTGCCCCCGTCACCCAGTAGGTGCTCAACAGCCAGCAACTCCCATGCTCTTCGTGTCTGCCTTGCTGTCCCTTTGCCGTTATTTGCTGAACGTCCAGGATGTGCTTGCTGATGGATGGCAGACGCCGCTGCAGTTCCAGGTGGGACTGGTGTCTCAGTGGGGCATGGGAGACACGTTCGTTTCTTCAATGCGGAGCACCCTATTGCCCCTTCTCCAATGTGGCATCTTCTAATTACAGGGGTCGCATACCAGATATCCTGCACACCAGATATTTACATCATGATTTGTACCAGTATCAAAATTACAGTTTACGAAGCAGCAATGAAATGATTTTCTGGTTGGGGGTCACCACAACACGAGGAACTATATTAAAGGGTCGCAGCGTTAGGAAGGTTGAGAACCGGCTCTCTAAGCAGTTTTTACAATGCTGGCATGGTCTTTGTCATGGAGGGGAAAGGAGTCAGAAGGAGCCCCTAGGAAAGGCAAGTGCTTATGACGAAGGAAGAGACCAAGGTAGCTGTTCTTGAGGGTTTCCATCACGTCTCCCCACCTCTGGGGCACTGCCTTCCCACTCCAGGCTCAGGCCCAGGCCCACTTTCTGCCTGGCACCCGACGGAGCTCTGGCCCAGGATATTGTTGGCTACCAGGGCAGATGGGTTCTGCATCATAACTCAGAGCCCACAGCTCCCAGTGGAATTAGCCACCGAGGAGTTGACCCCGGAATACTCCAGGAACCAAGACACCTGGTAAACCAGCTAAAATGGCTTCATTGTTGGGAGGGACTTTGGGGTTGCCTGGAACCAGTTCTGCCCTTGGTAAACGAGGAAACATGCTCAGAAAGATTCACACGTCCCAGACTCCAGTCATCTGTCCAGCAAGGTAGGCCCCCGGAGCAGGTAGTCTCAAATCCCTTCCAAAGGCTCTGCTGGATTCTGGAAAATCAGATGTTTCCAATTCTGCTTCCTCAGTCTGGTGTTTGACGAAAACCTTTACTTGGCGTTGGTGAGGTGGGAAGGGAGAGTGTGTGTGGGGGGGCTGAAGCAAGAGGGCAGAGAGGCCAAAAAAGATGTTTTCTGGGGTAGAAGCAAGGCCCCCTAGGATTCTGCCCGCATCCAACCCTTTCTCTAGCTCACTTCCTTGAAAGCTCCCCCACCCCCACCCCATGCCCTCTTTCCCTCTGAGGCTCACCCCGGCTCGGTTGACAGGAGGAGGTTTTGGGGGGAGTGAGTCCTGGAGGTGTCCCATCTATGCCCTTGGAGGCTGAGGCAAGTGGCTCCTGCCTGACATCCCCAGGATGCTCCCCATCTCGAGTGGCCCCTCTGATGCAGAAATTGCCTTTTCCCAGATCCAATTAAAATGGTGTTTGGAGCAAGGTTGAAATAATCACATAATCATTTTCTCCAGTAAAGTTACTGGCTGAAGCCTGATTTGAAAGCTGAGCTGGTAATTGAATCTGAGGGGCAGTGACAGCAGAGGGGCCGGAGCTGGGGACTGGTGGCTCCTGGCTGTGATTACTCTGACCACTGAGGGCTGTGTGAGTGTGTGTGCATGTGTGTGTGTGTGTCCATCCCCATCTCACACTCTCATGTCACAGACGTACGTCCCCCGGGGCTGCGACACTGTGAGACTGTTGGAGTGCCACAGGCCCAGAGCCTTGGTCATCAGACTTGTACAAATAAGGAGGCCACAGGCCCACAGTCACCCAAGAGTCAAACAGAGCCAGGACTCCAACCCACTGACCCCCCAGCCAGCACCCTGTGTTTCCTGTCTGCCCGAAGGAAGAAAGCTTGAGCACCCAGAGCCAGACCCTCCTCATCCTCCCCTGCCCTGTCCATCTCCCTACCATCCCCCGGCCCCGTTTCCCTGGGCTGGTCTTGGCACATCCTCTCATTTGACAGGAGGGAGAGAGAGGGAGGAAGAAAGAGGAGGAAAGGGGATTACCCACTCACCCTCTGGCCCAATGAGCCATGCAGATAGCGGTTCCATAAATAGCTAAGCACCTAGGGTTAGTGGCCCTGCCTGGTCCCATCCCTCAGTGTCCTCCCTTCCAGCACTAGACTGGGGCAGCATATCGGCCACTTGTAGATGGTTCATTCATTTCTTCCCACTTTCCTTCCCGGCCCCGCCCCCCGCCCCGCCCCGTTTCTTTATTCAGGAAATATTCAACATGTCTTTGCTTCATTTGAACTTCTGTGGGTGCTGGAGTGGGTGAGGATAGACAGAGTGTTTCTGTCCTCAGAAAGGAGTCAAAGGACTATGACCAATGTGTGTGTGTATGTGTGTGTATGTCTATGTGTGTATGTATGTGTGTGTGTATGTGTGTGTATGTGTGTGTGTGTGTGTATGTGTGTGTATGTATATGTGTGTGTGTATGTATGTGTGTGTGTGTATGTGTGTGTGTATGTGTGTGTGTATGTGTGTGTATGTATATGTGTGTGTGTATGTATGTGTGTGTGTGTGTGTGTGTATGTATGTGTGTGTGTGTGTGTGTGTATGTATGTGTGTGTGTGTGTGTGTATGTATGTGTGTGTGTGTGTGTGTGCGTGCTGGAGTATGTTCTCCTGAGACAAACAGCAAAGCCAAAAAGCAGGGAAGCCTCAGATGGGCCCCTAGGCATGCTGTGACATCAGTGTCCTCTTCTCTGGCGTGGACACCATGCTCCCCGCCCCCCCTTGCAGGATTCCGTTGTGAGGTGGGAGGTCCACTCACTCACTTATCATTGTTGGTGAAGGGCATTGGCACCCAACCCCAGAGGAGGGGACAGAGCCTGACAGAAGGGAGCTGCGTGGAAAGGGTTGGCTGGGACTCCTGGACTCGGAGCTCTTCAGGATGTAGAGCAGCAGCCAGGCGGGGGGTCATGGGTAGCCCCGCGGCTGGCGGTTGTGATGGAGGAAACTAGGAAAGATGGGAGGTGGCAGGGCTCAGTCTGGTCCCTATGGCCAGTGCCCAGGAAGGATGTATTCTCTGGCCGTGGGTACTCCGGGTCCTAGGAGTCAAGGGGAAGGTTGGTCCTTGGGCATCTCTCAGCCAGCTCACCTCTCTTCTGTGTTCCCTGCCTCCTGAAAGGCTGGTGGTGCTAAATGTACTGACTGGCTGTTTGAGGAGTTGATCTTCCAGACTAGCAAAGCCTCTCCTCTCCTAGAGATCCGGAGGAGCTCTAGCCACGGGCAAGCTTTGTGCCACCTTTTCAAGCCAGTGGCACCAGCTGAGTACTCTGCCTCTGGGCCCTCCTAAGGCCATGTCTGTGGACTCAGTGCCCTTCCTGGCATGCTGGCCTCCTGGTCAGCAGCTGTAGGGGTGAGTCATGGCTCTCATTAGAGCTTAATTAATCAATTGAGTTAATCAGACAGCTGGGATGTGCTGTGGTTGCAGATGGGATTGGGAGAGAGAAAGCTGGAACATGAGAGGCTGGGCTGGGCGAGCGAGGGCTGGCGGGGCCAGGGACAGGGCACAGCCTCGTGGGCTGTCAAGGGAGGAAAACACTGGAGTCCACACCCGAGTCACTGGAAAGCAGGATGGATGGGCTGGGTAAGGGCTCGCGGTGCTGGTTCTGAAAGGTGACCTTTGCTGGGCGCCAGGAACAGAGCCTGTAGGTGTCAAAAGCAGGACCTCTCTCTCCTCTCTCTCTCTCTCTCTCTCTCTCTCTCTCTCTCTCTCTCTCTCTCTCTCTCTTTTTGTCTTGTCACGTGTGTCTGTGAAGGCTGTCTGAAATCTTTATTTGAATGGACTGAGAAAAAGAAAAAAGTTTTTTTTTTTTTTTAAAGGTAGTTCCTTACATCCCTTCCCCCATGATCCCAGGTTGATGGTAGAGACCTGAGACAGGGACCTAGGCTCAAGGAGGAGAGCCACAGTGTCTGTCCAGCTCAGACACTGGCACTCTGGAAATGGCCCTGGTGAATGGGAAGGCTGAGGGAGCAGAGCCAAGGGCAGACAGGAGCCTGGTAAGAAGTCTGGGAGAGGGGAGTGCCCGAGCCTTACCAAACACTCACCCTGCCCCCTGTTTTTCCTCACGTCCTATCTCGGGGTTACCTTGGGGTGGGGGGTAGAGACTGGGCTCAGGGGATACACTGCCCATTGTTCTGCCTTTCAGGGAATTACCCTCTCCTTGGGGCCCTTTCCTTGGGGTGACCCAGACTGAGAGAAGGGGGCTGAGGGTAAGATGGGAGCTGGAGCAGAGGAGGGAGGGCATTTCAGATTAGAGTCCCGGAAGACCAGGCATTTGAGCCAGGCCTCAGGGTACCACTCCGTTCAAGTAGGTGTGGGAATGGAGAGGAAGGGGTAACAGGAAGAGAAAACTGCTCGGGCAGATGCAGAAGTCTGGACCACAGCAGGCAAGGCAGGTTAGTGCGGAGAGGAGAGGGCTTTGGGGATGCCAGGCCACGCCTGTAAAGCTGCTTGGTAGGCGATGGGAATCAGAGAGGCCTTGAACTAGGAAATGCGAACTTAGGCCCTGGAGGGAGGAACTCAGTGGGAGCAATTCTATGCAGGAAGAAACCCAGATGGAGGAAGCAGAGAGCCTTTGTTCACGTGTGGAGGCATGTGCGTGGGTGTGTGTATATGAGCTGGGCTTTACGTATTATGTATATGTAAATGGGTCTGCATGTGTGTGTACACGGGCACATTTGGTCTATGTTTTGCTCTGTTTCCTGAGACACGGTGTCGCTGGCTGACCTGGAATTCACTGAGTAGTCCAAGCTGAGTCTGAATTTGCCTCTGTGTCCTCAGGGTTGGGATTCCAGGCATGTGCCACCACACCTGGCTCGTGTGTGTCTTGTTGAGAATGTGTAGGTGAGGGGCTGGAGTGTGTGCTGTGGGCACTGTCCCTGTCCTTATAGGGTCACTTATCCCTCGCAGCCTTGACAAAACTTTAGAAGCACTATATTTGGCCTTGAGGGTGGGAGGTGTGGTGTTTGAACATAATTGACCCCAATAAGCTCCCCCACATCCACCTCTAGGAGGTGTGGCTTTGTTAAAGTAGGTGTGGCCTTGTTGGAGGAAGTGTATCACTGCGAGGGTGGGTTTTGAGGACTCCTAGGCTCAAGCCAGGCCCAGTGTCCATTTCCTGTTGCCTGCAGATCAAGATGGAGAACTCACTGCTCCTTCTCCAGCACCATGTCTGCCTGCACACTTGCCACCATATCCCACCATGATGATAATGGACTAAACCTCTGAACTGTGATGCCAATTAAATGTTTTCCTTATGTATTTATTTATTATTAATTATTTACTTTTGTTTTTTTGAGACAGGGTTTCTCTGTGTGGCCCTGGCTGTCCTGGAACTCACTCTGTAGACCAGGCTGGCCTTGCACTCACAGAGATCCACCTGCCTCTGCCTCCCTAATGCTGGGATTAAAGGCGTGCGACACCACCACTGCCCGGCCAAATGTTTTCCTTGTAAGAGTTACTGTGGTCATGGTGTTGCTTCACAGCAATAGACACCCTGACTAAGGCAGGAGGGATAGCCTGGGTTCACGAGCCCCATTTACTGGGCTCCCTGTGGTTTCTCCAAATATCTCAGCTCTCCTGACTATTGTACAAAATATGTACACCAAGGCTAGTGTGGGGCCTGACAGGTGTGCTGGGGTACTTGGTCCTGGGGAAGCCTGGTGCCTCTCCTACCTCCTTTCTTAGCAGGAAAATTCTGAAACTAGGACACAGAAGACTTATGTACAAGAGACTCCATGTCCACCCCATGACTACACATGTCTACCCAATGTCCACCACATGTCCACCCCATGTCTTCCCATGTCCACCCACCTCTCTGCCCAGGACCTCTGTGACCTGAGAAGTGCCTGCTGAAATGGACCACTACCACCAGGCTGTCCCCCTAGAAAGCCTCTGTTGGGCAATTTTAGTCCCTTAGAAGCCACAAAACACCCCTGCCAGCACAAAAAGAGACGTTCATCTTGCATCTCCAGAGCACACCTCTCCCCTCTGCCTCCACAGCCTTTTCCACTGTCTTGGGACAGGAGCTCCTGACCTATGGCTCCTTTCTCTAGAGCTGTGCTGGCCCAGCTTGGGAGCCCCTCAGCCCACATGGCTCTTGAGCACTTGGAATGTGGCCAGTGCCACTAGCCAAAATGATGTTTTAAATACCACAAGTTCACTTAAAAGCGGCATTTACGGGCTGGAGAAATGGCTCAGCAGTTAAGAGCACTAGCTGCTCTTGTAGGGAACCCAGGTTAGATTCCCAGCACTCACGTGGTGGCTCACAACCCTCTTTAACTCCAGTTCCAGGGATTCCTATGCCCTCTTCTAGCCTCTGTGGGCCCTGCTGCTCATGGTGCATCGATACACATGCAGGCAAAACACCCATGAACATAAAATAAATTTAAAATCACATTTAAATGAATGTTTCTTTTTTGACAAAGTTATGTATCCTAGGTTGGCCTAGAACTCTATGTAGCTAAAATGATCTTGAACTCTCTCTCTCTCTTTCCTTTTTTTCAAGACAGGGTTTCTCTGTGTAGCTTTGTGCCTTTCCTGGAACTCTCACTCTGTAGCCCAAGTTGGCCTCGAACTCACAGAGATCCACCTGCCTCTGCCTCCTGAGTGCTGGGATTAAAGGCGTGTGCCACCACAGCCTGGCTGATCTTGAACTCTTGATCCTCCTGCCCCTACCAAATGCAGATTTTTGTTTTTATTTTTCTGAGACAGGGTCTTGCTAGATAACCCTGAACTTAAAAACCCCCATATCTGGCTCTTTCTACTCTTGCGGGGCACCTCTGACACCATTCTTAAATGCTGGTGTGGATCCCATCTACGACTTTGTTCTTGTAATGATGACATCAACATACCATCCCGTTCCACTGGCAGAGCTACCCTGGTCAGCAGCAGCCCTCCACCCTGCAGAGTTCTTTGTATAATCTCACTGGGGAAACTTTGAGGTGGGAAGAGCAGAGCTGCTTGCTTCTGTTTAACACATAAGGAGGTTGAGCCTCTGTGAGGTCAGATGCCTTAGCCAAGGTCATATAGCTATGTCAGGGTGGAGGACTAGGCTTTCCTGACTCCAGATCCGACACAGCCCAGGAGGTGCCTCTTCCTCCAAACTGGCATTCACCCACCCTGCATCCCTCTTCTCCTGTGGTCCCTCAGAAGCCACTCTTCCATCTCTATGCTCTGGGAACCTCTCATTAGAAACGGCCTGTGGGGACCATTGCCTCTCCATTTTCCATGAGTGCCAGGGTCTGATATCACTTTAGACCCTTGGACCTGTGATTTCCCCCATCAAAGCTGGTGCCTTTGTACCTGCCCGTAAGTGCTGTGAGATGCAGTGGCCCTGGCTGAGGCTCCCTGCCTGCCCTTCCCACCTCTAGTGGAGCTCCACCCTGGAGATGAGCATATGCATTGATATCACAGAACTGTGTCTTTAATTTCTCCCCCTGTCTGTCCCTGGAACGTGATAAAAATACCAGCATTGATCTTTTTTTTCCCTTCCCCTTCTGCCAGGATAATGTTTACCCAGGTGTCAATCAGGAGAAGAATTTGGCTTCCTAATTTCTCTTCTCCTCCCTGGGGGCTGAGCATCTCCCCGCCTCACATGGACACTGAGCAAGAATCAAGGTTACTAATAATCCCCCAGCACACACAGCCACCGAGAGCACATATATTAAAGTCACATATTGATTTATATTTTCGGGCTCCTCTGCCTTTCTGCCCAGTCTCAGCCTTTCCCTCTGCCAAGGAGAAAACAAGAATTACGTAGCTATATTTATCGCCAAGATGTTTAGTGTAAAGAGCATTGTGTCCGACACTAATTCCCAACCCCCTGGTCCTCTTTGGGGGTATTTTTTAAAATAGTGCAGCATTATCTAGCCATAAACATTTATCTTCTGGCTGTTGGTCCTTTATATTTTCTCTGAAGGAAGCAGTGAGAGATTTAAGGTAGATTGTCAGAAGGACTTTCTGATTTGATAAATGATAGGATACCATGCTGGAAGGAGGGATTTTATCAGCAGAGGTGAGCCTGTTGGGGACAGACAGGTTAGGAGTATGTGTGGGAAGGAAAGGCAAATAGATTCAGTAACCTTGAGAACTCACTCATCAGGCCAGGACAGGTGTGACCTGTGCCTTTAATCCTAGCACTTGGGGGAGACAGAAGCAGGTAGATCTCTGTGAGTTCCAGGCCAATTAGAGCTATATTGTGAGACCTTGTCTCAAATTAATTAATTAATTAATTGATTAATAATTAATCATCACTCCAAATAACACAATGTAATTATTGGCTTGTGGTCCCATTTCACAGTTGAGAAAAATGAGGGTTAGAGGTGAATTTACCTCTCACTGGGGATCTGAATTTCATGTCAGCTTGTTTCCTTCACCTCCACTTTCTCCTCTAGGGGTGTCTGAATCTTTCCCCAGGGAGCTGGGACAAAGGGAGGGCAAAGATCCTGACCAGGCAGAGAAGTGGCAAGTAGGCATTGCAGAAATGGTGTGGAGGGCCAGCTGTAGGCTGGGGCTACAGACATCCCACACACTGCTCATCCCACCCAGAGCCCCTGTCACTCTGTCTACCGTGGTGGCCTTTAGAAATGTCAAACTCTTGGACTGCAGTTCTCCCAAGGGACTCTGGGAATGGAGTCAGTGAATACAGGAAGGAAGGGAACATTGGTATAACTTGGGCCCCTTCCTCACACCTCTGAGAAGCTCACCCTTTCTCCTCACAGGGACACTGGGAGGTGGCCCTATTTTACGCAGGGAAAAACTGAGACCTAGTAACGTGTCGAAGTGAAAGGCAGAACCTGGTGTGTAGTCCAGCTGTCCTCATCCCTGCAGGCCCCCTGGTGCTCACAGTAACCTGGGCTAGGAGCCGCTGGACACCATCTCCAGATTCTCCCTGATCCCCTTACCTGGCTTTGGTTAGCCTTGGGGGTCAAGGCTGGTTTTTGGCTCCCCTCCAGGCCTGAAAGAACAGCTACTAAATGACTGTGTCCTGATGCACCTGGGCTGGGACAGAGTCCTAAAATTACCTGACAAGCTCACGTAGTCCTCCAGGTCTGCCATGGACACTGGGGGCTGGCTACTTCCTTTCCTGGAGTCACCTCTCACTCAGTGCCCCTCACATCACTCTAGAACCTATTTTCACACACACACACACACACTCCAAAGCAGGGGCAGTGGACTTTATTATTTTCAAGACAGTGCCTCATGTATTCCAGGTTGGCCTCATAGTTACTATTACTGAGGATGACCTTGAACTTCTGATTCTCTTGCCTGCATGTAGAGATTACAGGCCAGAACCACTAGTTGTATGCAGTGCTGGGGATCGAACCCGGGACTTAATGTATGCTAGGGAAACACTCTACCGAGCTACATCCTCAGCCCAGAAGAGGAGTATCGTGTACAGAACCGAGTCTCCAAGCACGACACGGCACCTCGGTTTGATCATCATACCTGGTGAAGGATAAGCCTCATAATCACAGAAGGAGAAACCCAGGCTCAGGGAAAATAAACTCCCCGAGGTCACTCACCGGATAAGTGGACTTGCTAGGATTGGGGCTAGGTGCGTGTGACCCAAAGTCCTTTGAAACTCTGATCCCTAGGTTACTCCCATAATACAGGCTTAGAAGTGGCGGCAGGGCCAGATCAGCGCAGGGTGCAGTGGGAATCAGCAACAAGGACTTTTTCGGAGAACTTTTCCCATTGAAAATCTGTTCCCTAGCGGCCACGGGTGATGTATGGCTGGAGCTGATGAGAAACGTGCGGTGGAATGGAGACCGGCGGCGCGGGCGGCCCACGCGGGGGCAGCGCGGCATTGAGATTCCGCAGGGCGAGGGGGGCGGCGCAGGCCCTGACACGGGCCGGGTAATTGATCTGGAGGTGCCAATTTGCAGCAACTAAATATTTGGTTTCTGCTTCTGCCTGCTCCGCGCTCTGCTCAAACAAACTTCAATTAAAAGCGAAAAGCAAGCGTAGGGAGGCAGCGCGCCCGGGTCCCCGCGGCCGGATCGATGGCACCCAGCCTGCGGGCTGCCGAGCGCCTAACGGTGGGGCGGGAGGCACCGCCTACCAGGGCAGAGCCGGCCCCCTCTTTCGGGTCGCTGAGCACTGGGCGCATGGCCCAGGAGAGGCAGCGCCGGAGGGGGGACCTCGGAGTCACTAGAGCCCAGGAGCATCAAGCCATGGTCACACACAGGACCAGCCTGACCCCTCCACCGCGATGTCTGAGCCCGCACACTCGAGCTGAGGCCGTGGGTCGAAGGGCTCCCTGGGCACTGACTCTACTTTCCAGGTGTGTTTCAGCAGAACTTTGAACATGACCTCATGTTTTCTCTGCATCTTCTAGAGTCCCAGGTTCATCTTCCCTTCCCGAGGCTGCCCATCGCGTCTACCATTGGGTGGGCCGAAGAGCAGTAGGTGACTCCACCGCAGACCCACCCCTGGAGGGAAGTAGAAGAGAGGCTTTGGAATTGGGAGAATAGCTATAGCAAGAAGAGGACGGACTGGGGACCACTAGTCACAGTTCTGTCGGGGTTCCAAATGGTCACTCACTGGGGACTGGGGTTCACAGACTAGTTTCTGCTCCTCAGGGATCTTCCGGTCCTTTAGGGGAGATTTCCTGTGGCAGAAAGGGGTAACTCCGGTGGGGGAAGGAGGCGGAGGCTCTGTGGCATGGGCAGGTTGAAGACAGTTCTGGAGAGGACTGGTGAGGGAGGAAATGGGGTTGGCAGAGGGGCACCAAGTGAGCGCAGATCTTGGCAGACGGAGTGAAGGTTACTTGTTCCTAGGAGCCAGAGGTGGGACCCATGGCAGAGGGACTGGGGAGGTGAGGAGGACCCCACCTCCCACACTCCTGTGCTTCACCTTCTGGACTGGAAGGCTGGGTGCATTATGTTTATTTTTTTAACCCCCACTGGCTAAGTCAGGCTATTCCAAGCCTCCCCCTACTCCCCCATGGAGCCTAGGTATCAATCCTGAGTTCTGATATCCCTACCCTGGGGCTGCTTGGTTGGGGGCGGGCTGTAGGAGTACAGGTTCGTTTGACCAGTGAGAACTTGAGTTTCTAGGCCCTCAGGTGAGTCTTGCAGGGTCCCCTGGGTGCCACCCATCCCGGTCTCTAGTCCTATCTGGAGTACAACGGTCTCATCTTCCAGGCAAACTCCTTGAAGCACATGTTTCACCTGAGGAATCACCCTCATGGGTCTGCAGCCTCTGCGTTTCTCTATGGCTTGCGGCTCCAACCTCCCCACAAAAAAAGCTGGATCCAAAGCTCTGTGTGAGGCTGAGGAAGAGCCCAGGGCTGAAGTGTCCCCAAGAGCCTCCCCATCCACCCCTCCCCGACACTGCCTGTCCAGGGTGGGGGAGAAGAGGGGGAGCCGCTGCTGCAGGCTCCCTGCCTTCAGCCCCTTCCCCGCCTGCAAGCTGGAAGCTTGCTCCCTCACATTCCCACCCCCACCCCCACCCCAGGGCTGAGCTGTGGAGCAGAATGATTTCCTGTAATTGGCCAGCAATCCGGCCGCCCGACTTGTTCTATCGACATGCTGGTTAGCTGGAAATTGTATTGGAATCTGAACGATGGGGAAGGGAGGGGAGGAGGTGGTAAGGAGCAAGGGGAGGCAGCTTTGGGTCCCAGCTGGGTGCTGCTTTAGCTGAGAGTGGAATGTAGGAGCCATCAGCCAAGCTCTGCCTTCCCTGAGCAGAGCAGGAAAGCAACCCACTACATCACCTCCTTCACTTTTTTCTCTAGCCATCTTCAAGGGCCTCTAGTGGCCATCCATGTGATCCCCTCACTTGTGGTCATGTCTACCATCACTCCTGGAGCTCACGTGCCTTTGTGAGAACAAGGAATACTCAGGAAAGACACTGTCCCCCTCCCATCCAACTTCTCCCAAGCTTTCTCTTGCTCTGCTCCTTGTCCTGTAAGGATAAAGAAGGCATCTGAAGCCTTTACAATAACTGCCGGATAGTATTATTGATGGAGGGACACTGCTGGGAATCCAGAATGGTGGTCACAGCATGTGGTTGCATCCACCTCCACCCCTCTGAAACCTCTGTAAAATTCTGCCCCTCCATCACCCACCCCATGTGCAGACGAGAAGACAATGGAGACTGCTTTGCCAAGTGCAAGACCGTGAATTAGCCTTGGGCAACTTGGACCAGGAGAGACAAGTGGCTTGAGGGGACTGCCTGCAGCCTTCAGCCCTTGCCAAGAGGCAGGTGAACGTGTAGTTCCCACAGGCATCCTATTGCTCCTCTTAGGGTGATGAGGACCAAGCTAGAAACTGCATGCAGCCCAAGGACTGAAGAGGGGTGGAGGTAAGATCTGTGTAGCTCAAACTGGTGTCTAACCCCGAACTGTCACTTTAGCTTCTCTACTACTGGGGGTACTGGCGTGCACGACCACACCCAGATCCCATTCCACCTGTGTCTTCTTAACGTGCTCAGGGTCAGGTGGCCTACCATCCTGATAGGGATACAGTTAAGGCTCTGAAGCCCAGATCCCCGCTTGGGTGAGTGCTGCCACCTGCTGGCCACAGGAGAGGACACCTGCTCTGTGTGCCAGGTGGATGGGCCCAATTAAACGGGCACTCAAGAGAACCAGGAAAGCAAGCCTTTTTCCAAAGCCACCTTGGTCAGTAGGTCAGAAGGGAAGGAGACTGGGGAGCAGGGCAGCTTGAGGCTGCCAGGGACCATGCGTAACTGCACAGGCTTCTGCACACCTTCCAGACCAAGGTTTTGTCACACTCTACACCAAATTTAGAGAGCCAGGCCAAGAAAGAAGTAACTGTTAGAACATCATGGTTCGCAAAGGGTTTTTAAATGTCCTTAACTTACCATGCAGAAACCAAAGGCAGAGAGACAGAACTGGGTCCCAATCCTGGGTCTGCTGCTCCTCCTGAGGTGACTCAGGTAGTGTACATTTCAGAACCTGCATGACCCAAACCAAATCCCCATGCTCAGCAGTTTGTCCTTATTGCACACCTTGTGTCCAGAATGCCACAGGAATTGTTTCCTCACTCACCGGGTTACAGGGTCCTGCTGGAGTCCAGAGTTTCTCCCCTTGCCAGGTTCTGCTAGACCCCACCCAACTGAGGGAGCAGGCAGCTCCAGCTGCCTCTTCCACTTCCTCACAGCCCCTTTTTGCTGCTTGGAAATGTGCAGGAAGTTAATGAGCTGCTCTCTGAGGTTTAAGCAGCTCTGTGAAAGAGGGCATTAAAAATGGCCACTACCACATTCACATTAGTCACACTCATTTTTGGCCTTAATAGGCTGCTGGGAACAAGATCTACACATCAGCAGGTCTGCAGACACTGGGAGGGAAGGCTGATGTCTGTACTGGTCTAATTGGGCTGGGGAAGGAAAAAACAGGCCTGTGGGATGAATGGATGTGCTCTGCCCAACACCTCCACCAGCCTCCTAGAGGTGCGGACCTGGCTGGAGTCCTCTGCGTAGGCCTCCTCGGTGTGAGCAGAGGCCAAGTGGAATTCAGCGGACATTTTAGATCAATTCAATTTATTGAGCACCAGTGGAGAGCAGGCTGTAGTACACTGGAGAGGAGTCAGCCCTGCCACCTAGAGGCATACAGTCTAGGAGAAATCAGTTTCTTGTTGGTTATTCTACCATGGATTAAGATAAAACACGGGGTGCCTGACCAGGGGCAGCCAGGGGGAAGGTACTGCAGGGCAGGGAGCATCTGGAGGAAGGCACAGAGGTCAGACAGCATGGGGCCTGGGGAACGCCAGGATTGCAGAGCTCAGAGGCAGTGGTGGGAGGCAGTGGCTAAGCGGTAAAGCCCCGAGAGAGGAGTCACACTGCACCCTGGCAAAAGGCTTCAACCCAGGAGACAGTTGTTTGAAGAAGGCCTTCAGTTTAGAAGGATTTGCTGTGGTCCACTAGGGAGTTTGTGGCCACGATAGGGCAGATGCTCCAAGAGGGCTCAAGCCCAACAAACTGTTGGCTACATTGTTGTAACCATGGTGAGGGCCACAGAGACCGCTGTTCTCCTGCCATCACGGATATTGTTCTGAGGGGGTACTAGGGGATGAGGGGCTCTAGGGAGGGAGGGAAGGGGTACCTGATAGTGAGTTTCTTTCTGCTGAGTCCCAGACTGGATGAGTGAATGTAGTGTTGAGGACATGGTACCTGACTTAGGTCTCTAAGGAGGAGGCCTAAGGCTTGCTGCCTTGGTGTACCCAGTTAAGAAGAAGGTAGGAGGTAACGGGTGAGCAGGTAAAGGAGGCTGGCGATGCCTGCTAGGCCCGTTAGGAACCCGAGCCTCAGTGGCAGGTACTCCATGGAGCGTTCCAGCTTGGCATGCAAGAGGATGACCTGGCGTCTGGTGAGGCTCCACTCGCCCGAGTTGTCTAGAACGTGGTTGGCCATGCGGGCCTTGTCCTTCAGGGGCAGCTGGGCATTGATCCTTGCCTCTGCATCTTCACGATTCAGGTTGTTCCGCTTCATCAGCCGCGCCAGCTGTGTGTCTCGGTCACTAAGGACAGGGCAAAAGTGCACTGTGGACCCCAGCCTGCCTCTCTGCAGCAAGATTCACAAGTGGGCAGCTAGGTCAGGCAGCCTGGGACCTAGGCTTGGACAGCATGTTCCCTTAGGAAACTACTCCTGTGGTCACACAGGTGCCCCCCTGACAGGCTGAGATAGGTCCTGGAGAACTGGACCCCAGCCCTATCAACCACCTCAGACTACCAACAACAACAAGAGGGGTGGGCTCTAGCTGCTGTTTCCCACCATCTAGGTCTGTCTGTCTGTCCATTGGTCTGAGTTTTCCTTGTTGTAAAATGGGAGGATTTTACCAGTCCAGGCCTTTGTCTACAACTTGAGAAACAGAACAAAGCCAGACAGAAGCAAGCCTCCTCTATGAAAGTTAACCTCATTATATAGAGGCTGTAGTGGGCACATCCAGCTTTAGTCAAGGCATGTCTGTGGCTGGGGACAAGAATGGAGCTGGCTGTCAGTCGCCTGGGAGTGCATTCTTCCACAGGCGTGGTGCAGAACAGAGAGCCTCCAGGGACATAAGGGCAGCAGCAGCCTCCCCAGGGCTGTGACAGCGAATGCTGGATTTTGTTGATGGCAGTTTTTCTTTGCTCATTTCACAAGTCAATTTTTTTCAAAAACATTAAGGATCACATTTAGGTACAATCACTCTTCAGGAACTGCTCCATGCTGGCTCACAAGGTACAGACAGATCCTTTGACAAGCAAATAATCAAACTGTCCCCTTTCTGATCCCTGGATATAGATTTGGGTTTTTGTTTGTTTGTTTTGTTTTGTTTGAGACAGGGTTTCTTGAACTCACAGAGATCTGCCTGCCTCTGCCTCCCACGTGCTGGGATTAGAGGCATGTGCCACCATCGCCCAGCTAGGTTAATTGTTTTTAGAGATTTATCTTTCTCTTCTTTTTTTTTTTTTTTTTTTTTTTTCCAGACAGGGTTTCTCAGTGTAGTTTTGTGCCTTTCCTGGAACTCACAGAGATCCGCCTGGCTCTGCCTCCCGAGTGCTGGGATTAAAGGAGTGCGCCACCACCGCTCGGCGAGATTTATTTTTATTTTGAGTGTTTTGCCTGCATGTATATACAGGCATTAAGTATGCGCTTGGTGCCCACAGAAGCCAGAAGGGGTTGGATCCCCTGGAACTGGAGTTATGGATGTTGTGAGCCAGCATGTGGATGCTGGGAACTGAACCTGGGTCCTCTGAACATGTGCTCTTAAATGCTGAGCATCTCTACAGCCCCCTAATTTTGTTATTAAAGCACAGAGAATCCAAGGACTTAATAGGGCCCTCCTGACCTCAGCTGCATCTTCCACAAACAGAATAAAGCGCCCAGAGAGGCTGGGATACAGCTTAGTTATTAGAGTGCTTGCTTAACATGGGCAAGGCCTGGCTTCTGTCTTCATCACCACAAAAACAAACAAGGGAGAGACTGAAGGTTTACGTGGGGAGGCACAGCCCTGTGGAGGAACTGACAGGCTCAGGGGATTCAGACTGAGTGACAGCCCGTGAGAGATCCGGGTAGGGTAGGGCAATGCTCAGGGCACTGCGTGTTCCAGTGTACTAGGAGCCTCCCACACATCGATCCCTTGAGAATCACCTTGTGCCCAAAATACCTGCAGAGCCAAGGCCCACCTATCTGTCTGCATACTTGTGACATCTGGGAAGTTTCTGGGAAGCAGAGACACCCTGCAGCCTCGTCTAGTCTCACCCGCAGGGACTGTGACTCATTTCTCTGGCAGCTTGATTCTCTTGTTTGCCAAACCTGAATTCCGATTTTGCTTCCTGTCCTGGGGGATTCTGAGAAGAAAGCTCCTTCCTTAGACTCTTCTGACAGCTGCATCCACACAGCTCTCTACCCACAGGTGATCTCGAACACATCCTGCTCTCTATTCATGGGTGCTACCCATGGGTGATCTCGAACACATTCTACTCTCTCGTGGGTGCTATCAACTGGTGATTGTGAACACATTCTTCAACTACCTCCATTTTCCCTCTGTAACTCAGAAGTGTCCCTCTGCCATGAGTACCTCATGCTGAAAAATAAGAGAATGAAGCTGTAAACATGGGAGTGTTGGGGAAGTTGTGAAGTGCTCCAGGATGAAGAAGGGAGCCACTGAGTAACAGGGTGGCCGGCCAGAGGCAAAACCAGGCAGCTCAACTGAAGTGTCTCCAATAGCCAGCAGGGGGAGCGCTTCTCAAACACTTAGCAAGGCCTGGGGACCCTCTTAACTCATACCTGCCCCAGGTGCATCAGGATCAGGTAAAAATCACTGGTTTCTGTAAGCTTGGGTACCACTACCCCAACTCACTTTGTGCTTTGGCCACACCATGGGCAAAGTGTGAAGGGATGCTTCCCAGGTACATCTCCCCTGCGTCCTTCCCAGCGTGTCAGGAGGCCAGGCCTCACACTTACCAGTACACTACCACCGTGTGCTTCATGTACTTGAGCAGCTTCTTGGTCTCAAACAGGAGGGGGATGTCCAGAATCACGTAGCGGTACCCTGGGGAGAGGATGGAAAACTCCCAAGTTCAATTCTGCAAGGACACCAGGAAGGATGCTTGTGACCAGCCCCTGCCACAGAGAATGCCCCAGCAGATGGGAGACCTTCCAAGGACAGACATACCCTGAGTGCCAGCCAGTTCCAATGCCATTCAGAGCAGAATGCTGCAGAAAATAACTTCTGGCTGGCTGACCAGGGAAGACCTTGGAGAAGGACTGGCATTTGGACTGGCTTTGAAAAGCAGGGAAGACGAGATACTTGGAATGAGAAGGTGGAGGCGAGGAGTTCTGATGAGGACCAACAGAACCCAGGCACTGGGGGATTCTGTGCAGAAGAGGCGGAGGTCAGAAAGAAGCACAGCGCATCAGAAGAGACTAGGTGGTCAGGGTAAACCTTGACCTTCAACCCCAAGTTATTTCTGACTGGAGACAATACACAGCCAGGGCTGTAGGCAACTGGAAAGAGTTTCTGGAGATGCTGAGGCCTTTCTGCCCTATTTCATCTTACACTGGCTCAAAACACCCAGAGCAGGCCCTTTCCTGGAAGCCAGCTCCAGACACTGCTGCCTTTTGAGTCCCATGGCTACCTCTGCAGCTTCCTGTGAGACTTGTACCAGCCCAGAACAGCGAAGGCGGTTCGAATTAACACAGGGTTCCCTCAGTGGAGAAGAGGCACTTCTGGCCCTCCCACACTCAATGGGCACACCCTGAGTAATGTGCCCTCCGGCTGCCCCTTGTGCCCTGTGTGGATGAACAAAGTTGGAAGGGGTATAAGGCAGTAGATAAGGACAGGGACTGATGCCGCTCAGAGACCTGGGGCCCGAAGGGTCTCTTGTTCCAGACCCTTTAACCACAGAACCACACACTAGTTGCTGGATGCTCCCCATAACCTGCGGCTCAGGAAGCCTACTTGAAGCTGTGGTTGATGAGGGCACTGGGTTCCTGAGCTCTGCTGACACACCTTGGTCTGCGGCACCCCGTGTGACCTCAGGTCCTTAACAAAACTAATCTTTGTAATGAATGAAAGGAATACCTGCTTCACAGGGTGGTGGGCAAGATTACAGGAGCTCTGAATGCATGCAACCACTGGGCAGCAGCCAAGCCCCTCAGCCAAGCGCCCCCGAAATGATGGGTGTTATTGCTATTGTTCCTGGAGGAGGGAGGCTGGCACTGATCCTCTTACCTCCCATTTCACCCTCTCAGCTCAGAGCCAGAGAAAAGACCAGATCCTCCCTGGGCCTCTTATCTCCCTTTCCTGCTCCTCTCCCCTTCCTCCCTCCCCTCTCACTGTCCTTTCTCCTGGGTCCCTCTTGGGAGCTGGAAGCCAGCTCTTCGGTTTGCCGGTAAAGGGCTATTCAGCTGTCACATCTCTCCTGCTTGATAAGCCCTGAAACTGTCCTGACTCCATTAAGACATCCGCCTGCCTACGCAGAGACCTCCCCGGCAGCTGGTGATCTTATCTGACGTTTGATTATCCCAACTTTGACAGCTGTATTTGTTACCCTCATCAGGGGGAAACTGGGACTGTGGAGGCCACAGCTGTCGTCCCCATTCTTCACCTTATCCGACTGAAAAGAGCTCTCTGGCTTTTATTTAAGTGCCGGTGGTTGGGGAGGTGGGGAGGCGGGTGGATGACACAACGGGAGAGCTTTGGAGCTGGTGACATTATCCAATGCTTAATTTCAGAAGGGGGCAGCCACTGGCGCCTCGCAGCCCTGCAAATGTACTCAGAGCTGGCCTGGGAGCAAATGCAAAGGGCAGGAATGAAAGGCAGGAGGCTGTGCCAGGCTGGGGTGGGCAGAGGGGAGCAGCGTCACAGCGGCGGGCTGGCAGACACTGGGGGAGGACAAGGGCAGGGTCCAGACTCCTTCTGAGAGAGGAAGGAAGACAACTTTGGCCAAGGGTCTCAGAGACAAACAGTGGGACAGGTTTAGAGCAGCAGGTGCCGGGAGCCAGCTCCAGCCTTTCCAGTGCTGTAGGGAAGGAAAGGGAGGCTTGGGTCAACAGCACACATGCTTTTTATCATACTCTTAGAGGTAAGTATCGACCAAAGAACATGCTAGGGAGAGGGTCCCTACTCTGTACACAAGAACCTGAGGCATGAAGGGTAAGGGGCCTGGCCATGGTCATAGTGGGAAAACTTGGAGACAACCAAAATGGATCCCCATACTCTCCAGGAAATAGTCTCCACAATATGACTGATGGAGGAGCTAGGCCACTAGGCCTCCTACTGAGGCGCAGACCGGAGGCCGTATATACCAGAGGCTGGCAGGAAGTCTCCATGGCCTAGGCCAGCTTCTCTACCCTCCCATCTCTCCTGCAGAGGGAAGTACCAATGAACAGGGCGAACTCAGCAGCCTAGACAGCCACCTACCCTACCCTGGACCTTCAAATAGAGAGAGGCTTTGTGGAGAGGTTGTCTGTCTGTCCCTTCCAGCTCCAAGTCTAGAGTCTCACCTCGGAGAAAGTACTTGAAGGTCTCCTTCATCATTTCTTTGCGGATCTCAGGATGAGTGATGGAGTTGAGGAGCTGCCGACGATCAGGCTGGTTAAAGATCAGGTCTCCGAGGACCTTGCGGTCGATGTCACCATTCTCCAGCAAGACTTCAGTGCCAAAGGCCTCTACGATACGCCGGTGAGCAGGGTACCCTGGCTGGACGACTGTGAGACGAAGAGGCTGGGTCATTTCACAGCCTCCAGCCATCCAGAAGACCCCGAATGACCAGAGGCAAACTGATGGGAGACCCAAGGCTGTTTCCTTCCACTGGAATGAGCAGAGCACATAGAATCCCTCAAGCCAGGGATGGAGCTGAGTTTGGGAAGAATGGACTCTTAGGGAGAATGAAGGATAAACAGAAGGGCCTTAAGGGCAAGCTGGAGCAGAGACAGGCAACCCGCCCAGGACAGTCTCACTCTCTGAATGCCCCAAGAAGATAGAAAGAGGAGGCTGATGGAAGAGAGGAAGCCGAGGGGAAGCTGCTGTGTACAATGGGTCCAACTCACCGTGCCGGGCAATGACGTCTACATCGATCACAGCACAACCCAGCTGTTGGAACACCTGGATGACGGAGCTCTTGCCTGAGGCAATGCCTCCTGTTAGGCCCACCAGGAACATCTTCCCAGGAGAGAGAGACTGGCAGAGTAGGAGCCAGGAAACACTGGACAGTTGGCACACTTGCCAATCAGCTGCTCCACCAGGCTGGAAAACCTGTTGTCAAGAGACATTCAGGCCCGGTCAGCACTGGCCACAAGGGCTGAAGGAGGACACAGCAGGGTGGGCAGGGCCTGGTCCAGGGCGTGGGGGGTTCTGGGGCTGCTTCTGAGAAGAAATTTCCAGTACTGTGTGTGTGTGTCGGTGCAGGCTGGACGTTGGGGCCTGGTGCACGCTGGGCAAGTGCTGCCCCAATAAGCTACTCCCCAGGGGCTCATTAGTGGGTGCCTGCAGGCCTTCAACTCACCATCCTCCTGCCTTAGGTTTCCAAGTACCTGGGACTAAAGACAGGTCTGTGGCACCGTCTCAGTTTCGTTACGTCTTTTTTCACATTTTAATTTTCTAGTGTGAGTACATGCCTTTCTTGGGAGGGCTTCATTGGTCAGGACAACTTTTGCTAACCTGCAGATTTACTGTCCTAATTATACTTTGCCTGGACTCACATGGAAATGAGCTTGCCTCTCCTGAAGACACAAGTGTGTGTGTGGGGGGGGGGGGGGGCACGTGGGTGTGGCACAGGATAGCAAGAAACCAACCTACAAGTTTACATCTGCCTAGCTCATTCTCACATGGGCCAGGGCAGAGAAAGACGAGCATCTACCACAGACTTGGAGCCCAAACAGAGAACTAACTAAAGAATGCCACATTTGAAAAGTTAACCTGAGGACGCTGTCACCCCAGGTAGTCTCCCCCTCAACAAAAGGGGTTAAGGACAGCATTCAATTGTACAAAAAGAAACTTAAGACCATTCAGCTGAAGCTTTGTGACAGAGAATGTGGCATCAGTGTCTTGGTTCCCATCTCTGCTGCTGTCCCTCAAGCACAGCTTTTCAACTAGGTGTGACAGCACAATCCTAAAATCCCAACACTTAGGACATTAAGGACTGGGCTACAGAGTGAGACTTTCTTTCTTTCTTCTTCTTTTTTTTTTTTTTAATATTTATTTATTTGCTATGTATACAGTATTCTTTCTGCATGCCTGCAGGCCAGAAGAGGGCATCAGATCTCATTGTGATGGTTGTGAGCCACCATGTGGTTGCTGGGAATTGAACTCAGGACCTCTGGAAGAACAGTGCTCTTACCCTCTGAGCCATCTCTCCAGCCCTGAGACTTTATTTCTAACAGAGAAGAAAACCCAAACAAGAAGGGCTGGGGGACCGGAGAGATGGCGCGGCAGGTGATGGTGTCTGCCGGCAGGCTGGCAGTGAGTCCAGTCCTGGGGCCCACACGGTGGAAGAACTGAGAACCGACGCTCTTGAGTTGTCCTCTGACCTTCACATGTGCGTGGACCACACACGCACGCACACACACACACTTTTTTTTTTAAAAAGATTTTATTTATTTATTATGTATGTATACAGTGAGTGTTCAGCCTGCAGGCCAGAAGAAGGCACCAGATCTCATTGTAGATGGTTGTGAGCTACCATGTGGTTGCTGGGAATTGAACTCAGGACCTCTGAAAGAACAGCCAGTGCTGCTCAGTGCTCTGAGCCATCTCTCCAGCCCCACACACACTTTTTTTTAGAAGTAATTTCAAACAACTAAAATAAAACTCACAAAATGGCTTCACTATGTTCCTGGCAGCTCTTGCCCATGCCATGACTTCTCCACACATGCCATGATGCTCTTCAGTGCCAGCACACACTGCTGGCCTCACCTGTGAGACTCCTGTGCTATGAACTACAGTCTTTCCCTCTACACTCAGAAGTCTCTGCTCATACAGCAACACAGTGGTTAATTACAGAAAAGACAGTATTTTCCCACTGTCATTCTTGGCATTTAAGTATCATATCAGTAAATCTTTGGAGAATATCACCAAAATGTTTGATTTTAAAAATTGCTGTTTGAGGCCAGGCAGTGGTGGTGCACGCCTTTAATCCCAGCACTCGGGAGGCAGAGCCAGGCGGATCTCTGTGAGTTCGAGGCCAGCCTGGGCTACCAAGTGAGTTCCAGGAAAAGGCGCAAAGCTACACAGAGAAACCCTGTCTCGAAAAACCAAAAAAAAATAAATAAATAAATAAATAAATAATAAAATAAAATAAAATAAAAAATTGCTGTTTGAGTTGCTGACTTGAGTTTCATCTAAAAAAAAATTATGAAATGAATTTGGGCAGAATTAAGGCACAATTTCCAACAACTTCTGAAATAGCCCTACACATGCCTGTACCATTTTATACTCTGTACTCATATGCGAGTGTTGTCAGCATTGCTGCTCAGAAAATTAAAGAATCATCGTCTCTGAAGAACACTGAAGATAGTCTACATCCTATAATACCAAATATGCAGCCCTGATTGAATTAAAATCCTGCTCAGTGTGATGTACTCCTGTACCCCAGCACTCAGGAGAAGAGGGAAGAGGATTATTACAAGTTTGAGGCCAGCCTGGTATACATAGCAAAGCCTTGCCTCAAAAAGGCAAGAAAGGGTTGGAGAGATGGCTCAGGGGTTAGGAGCAGTTGCTGCTCTTCCAGAGGACCCAGGTTTGATTCCCAGCACCCATATGGTGGCTCACAACCACCTGTAAATCCAGTTCAAAGGGCTTGGCACCCTCTTCTGGCCTCTGCAGGCACCGGGCACACACCTGGTATAAATACATATATTCAGACAAAACACTCACACACATCAAAACAAAAACCAAAGAGTGAATGATTTATGTAAAAACAGTGCATCCACTGGTGTGCAAATCTGCTTCCAGCATGTGTGTACCAAAGAAATGTGCTGAGCGTCTTCATTTGCTTACTCACCCTGCTGGCCTTAAATCAGCTTCTTATTATTACCACTGACATGCATGTACCCAGAGTCACATTCTGGTGAGAAGGGGGTTTGGTAGGAACATTTCTAGAAGTCCCTCTTTTCCTGAACACCAGTTGAGTGGGCGAGTGGGATCTGAACACAGAGATAAGGGCCAGCTTCCCACATGAGAAGCCACCGACTGACTGCCAGACTCAGCTGAAGGGACTTGGAAGACCATCTAAGCCAGGCTGACCTCAACCCATGTCCACAGAGCTGCCCAGACTCCTCCTGAGAATGGAATGGAATCCAGTCTCTGGGGATAGAGCAGCCTCGGCAATTCTGGCATACAGCAGGGCTCAGAACAGATCCTAGCTCTTCATTTACAGTAGTACATAGTGAGGAGCAGAGGAAGAAACCTGCTCAGACTAGCTTTGAACTCACTAGATAGCTGAGGATGACCTTGAACTCCTGATCCTCCCAAGTACTAGGATTGTCTGTATGTACATTACTCCTAGTAGCTGATTCTTGATTATCATACTGTTTTGTTCTACAGAAAGGGAGGAAGGGTGTTTGCGTTCAATGTCCAAGACACAGATGTAAAGTGCAGGCTCCTGTGGCTCCTGTGCCTTCAGCCCGCATCTGGAAACAGCCAGACTCTGCCTTCACAAGGAAGACCGAGGAGACTGAGGAATACGTGCACAGGGAGGCCCTTGGCTGCTGGCTTGAAGGGGATGGGTAAGAACCAGCTGTTCCTGTCCAGCAAGCCCTTGGTGACTCACTCCCTCACCAGCTGCTGACTAAGCCCCTCTGTGCTTTGCAGCCATGTGCCAGGGACCTCTCGACAACCCATGGAAACCACAGGTCTTGCCCTGTGGGAAAAGTGGAGACAGATGGGAACAAATGAAAACAGCTGGGAGCAACAGAGTGCCAGTGGGGAGCAGGACCAGTTAGGTGATACTGGTGCTGCCCGGCCCAAAAGCCCCTTTGCACTCTAGGCTGTCCATAGATTAGGCTGTGCCAGGAAATGAAGCTAAACTACAGCCCACTGTCCTTCCAAAGCCTAGCAAGGCAGAAAGCAAGGCTTATACCAAATTCCAAGTACCACTAAACCTGTCAACAGCTCCCCCAAGCTCACATGAATAGCCACCTTTAACAACCTCTGTTGCTAATCAAGCCGTTATTTTCCAGAATCCACCTCACTTGCCCTGTTGAACTATTGCTGAGGCAGAACCTCACAGCCACCCTCTAAGCCTGGCCAAATCTGAGTCCTCTGCAAAGCTTTCAAAGAGAGATGGAGAACCCAGACTGGACACCAGCCTTAAATAGAAACCAGCCAGGTAGAAGCACTGGCTAAGAGGGACGGTTATGGGCTACACAGAGAGGCCTGGGTCCCTGTCTATGAACCTGTGAAGCTACCTATGTGCCCTCAAGGAGCTAAGAAGCCTGGGCCAGAGTGGAAGCGCTCTGCAAATGACCAACAATGGAGCCCCAGAGGCCTAGCCTTTTCTGGGCTTCAGTTTCCACCCCTGTACGCAAAGGGCCCTGCACAGTATCAGATCCTGAGAGAGGCTGTGTCACAGATGATTTCTTCCTCTCCTGAAAGAGTCAAAAATGCTCAGCTGGTAAATCAAGAAATACCATGACCATAGAGGCCCCATTCTCTCTTTTCTTAAAAATTACATGCATAGTCTGGCGGTGGTAGCACACGTCTTTAATCCCAGTACTCAGGAGGTAGAGACAGGCGGATCTCTGTGAGTTCCAGGACAACTTAGTGAGAACTACTTAGTGAGACCCTGCCTCGAATAAACAAAAGTTACATGTAGCATGTCTGTGTATGTGTAGAGGTCAGAGGACAACTTAAAGACTGGTCCTCTCCTACCATGTGGGTCTTGTGGATGAACTCAGATTGTCATGCTTGGCAGCAAGCACTTGTCGACCCAAGGCCTGGCTCTCTTCCTCTGCAGGACCATAGGCTGTTCTCAGAGCTGCCTTGGCTGGAGGAAAGCTAAAGGTCCAGAGAAGGGAAATGGGGAGCTAGTGCCAGGAATTCAGCATGGGATCACTGGCCAGGGCAGGGCCAGGAGAAAAGCAGGATGCTAACCCAGGAGAGCCACAGCCAATGCTGCCTCCTCCCTCCCTCCTTTTCATGTCAAGGGAGAAGCACAGATACAAAGAGAAAGGCAAACAGTCTTTGAGACAGCAGTGTCTACACCCCAAATCCTCTGTGAGCCCGAAGACCTATGAGGCAGCTCCCCCGTTCTATTGTGCTCTGGAGCGGTGGGCCCTCATGGAGCTACTCCAATGTGCCCTTCTATCATTCTCTCTTGGGCCCCAGTAAACCAGAGAAGACAAAGAAAGGACATTTGGAGAGAAATCTCTTGGAACTTCCTCTGGTTTCTCTTTGGAAATGAGTGGGCTGCCTTACACACCTCTAGACAGAGGCCTCACTGCTGACCTAACTCCACAGGCCTACTCTGCTGCTTCTCCATCGCAAGACCTCCAGGCATGCTGTTCCTGATAACTCTTGCTGTCTGACTCTTTATCCCACACCCACTATTAACTGACCCTACCAAATCAGCAGCTCAGTCTGGAGTGGGGGGGGGATTAGGAGTGGTGCTGGGAAGATGGGGGGGGGCATTTGCTGTCTTGAATGAGGGACCAGAGAAATCTGAGTGAGCTAAGGCCTTCAATTAGCAAGAGGTAAGTCACCGGGTGTGTGAGCTACAACCCTGTCCAGCACCAGAGGCCTGACTCTGCCTGCCAGTCCACCCACTCTGCCTGCCATGCACTCATGCTTTGCACTTTCATTTGTGTGACTTTTTGTCCATGACTATTTTTTAAAGATGAGCATGTAAGTGCAGGTGCCTGCAGAGGCCAGAGGCACTGGATCCCCTTGGAGCTGGAGTTACAGGCAGTTGGGTGCAGGGACCCAAACTTAGGTTCCCTATGAGCCCAAGACAAGTTCCTGAGTCATTTATCAGTCCCTGTGCATGACTATTTTGAAGTGTCACATAAAACAAGCTCTACAAAGCCACAAACTACATCTAATTTGTTCCCATCTCCAGCATCTTGCATGACGTTCAATGTCTCATTTAATATGTGGCCACATTAAGTTACTTATCTTTCTTTGCCTCAGTTTCTTCATATGTAATTTGGAACTAAGGACACCTACTATTCCATAGATGGAATGTTTCTTTTGTTTGTGAGACATGGTCTTCCAATGTGGCCTAGGCTAGCCTCTAACTTGTAGCAATCCTCTTTACCCAAAACCCCTGAATACTGGATTGCAGATGTGTATAACCATGCCCGGTTAGAGGGAGTCTCTGGTAACTACTGGAATAATGCCTGGGGAAAGAGACGGGAAACACTTGGGGTCACATGCTCCTGTAAGTAGCAAACCAGAGGCTAGAATCAGTCTCTTGGTCTGCATTCTATGTCATTTGAGCATGGTGATCACTGTTAGCAGATCATTCCCAGAGTACCCTCAGTGGGCCGAACAGGAGGAAATGCTACTTGAGTAACCACACCTCCCCCGCAAGAGCTGAAAATACCCTATGAGGCTTCTGCTGCCGCAGCCTGCTTGCACCAGGCCAGGACCTGGCTGCTCATTAGTGAGCAGCTCACTTCTCAGGGTGTCACACTGGGCATGTCTGGCCAGCTGGCCACTTCTCTCCTTCAAATGCTTTCCAAAAGGGATGTACCCATTTTCCTCCAATGATCAATATAATCATTCATGAAAACGAGTCATGCCTGTCTTGGGACCCAATTATTTTCTTGTAGAACCAATGACTGAAAAAATATATTGCTTGCCGGTTAACTATTAAGTGCTATTTTTATACACTTTCCCCACTCCTGACCGGTCATTATTGGTGAGGGTTTGTTGTTTAAACCTGGAGTTCAAGTTCTCCTTTCTGCTAGGTCTATTGAGCCACAGCTTCCTCTGAGCTGCCCATTACTTGGAGGGAGTATCAAAAGGGGGGTCAATCTTTCCTTCTGCCTGGGAGGAAATGGTCTGTTCTCAGCACACACCAGCACTCCAAGGAGCAGCTATGGATGGGCAGGGTGTGCATGGACCGGGCTGCTATGCAGACATTAATGCAGAAAACGGGGCATGGGGAAGGCCCACCCCAAAAGGCTTTGTAATCAGAAGGACCTTGGGAACTCAGCTCAGTCCCTTGCTATTTGGCCTTGGGCAATTTCCTTCAGCATTCATAACTTCCCTTTAATTGAGTGAAAAATAGGATTAGTTATGACTTCTCACAAGAGTCTTGTCAGAATTAAATGAGAGGACAGAGGTCATGGTCACGTCATCTCCCCCAATTCAGAGTGTGATGTCCCAGTCACTGAAATCTCCTATCTTCCCACTGGTTTGGGCTACACAGCAAGTCTCAAGAAGGGAGGAAGGGAGGGAGGAAAAATGGAGAAGGGAGGGAGAGTGCCACAGATTGAGTGTGGAAGTGACATGACAACTTTTGGGAGTGGGTCTCTCCTGTCACCATGGACTCCTGGGATCAAACTTGCTGGTCCAGCCAGTGTCAGCTCAGCTCAGCCCTCAAAAACTCCCCAGGCACTCCTGTCTCCCTCCAGTGAAAGTCAAGGCCGTGCAGAGTCCTTCACAGGCCTCATGGGCACATCATGGGTTCCCCATCATCCCTCGTCTTGCTGACCCATCCCCTGCTGGTCACAGAGCTCCTTGACTGTGCTGAGCACACTGCTCCTCGTGGGCAGGCTGGGCGGCAGGTCCAAGGGCTTGCCTATCAGGCCTGATTCTGATAATCCAGGGAACCCTGGGTAGGGAACCAACTCCTCAGACTGACCTCTGAGCACACACACCCTAACTCACACACGCCTTATAAATAAAAATTTAAAAAAAGAATGCGCTGCCCACTGAACTCTCCTCTCTGCCTCACTGTCATCTAAGTGACACTGTCCTCAAGTATGTGAACAGCACCCTGCCTTGCTCTGCGGTCTGCTTCCCTTCTCTTCACAGCCGACACACTATACACCTGTTTATTGTAACCTGCCTCACGCTTAGAACCCAGTCAGTTACACGTAAGCTACAGGTAACAACCCACCTAGAGAAGTGTAACTCAATGTGAGGGTGACAAAATTTGGCAGCAGTAAAAGGATTATGAATGTGCAATGGCCAACATGAATGAAAATGAACCAAGGCGCTTCCTCTAGTGCTAAACCATACCGTAGCACAGAACTTCACTGCACCCCGGTCCTGAATACCCAACATACTCTCACCTCATATGCACAGTCCAAAGTACTAAGAAGCAGTATCTGCACACCTGGGTTAGTATACGCTATGAACTGCAATATTTTTTATTTTTTATTTTTGGTTTTTTGAAACAGGGTTTCTCTGTGTAGCTTTGGTGCCTGTCCTGGAACTCGCTCTGTAGACCAGGCTGGCCTCGAACTGACAAAGATCCTCCTGCCTCTGAGTACCAGGACTAAAGGCATGCGCCATCAGCACCCGGCTTGAACCGCAATGTTCTTACTGTACATGCAGAATGATGGTCTTACAGAAAGTATGGAGGCCTGGCAGCTTAGCTCTGTTAGTAGAGTGCTTGCCTCGCATGCCCAGAGGGATGGGTGCTGTCCCAGCACAGCATAAACCAGGTTTGGTGGCTCACACTTGTAATCCCAGAACTAAAAGGCAGGGAGATGGAGGGAGGCAGGGAGGTCAGGTGTTCAAAGTTGGGCCAGTGAAAATGGCTTAGTGTGTCAAGACCTTGCTGCCAAGCATGATGACCTTGGTTCTACCCCCTACAAGATGGAGGGAGAGCGACCTCCTCTGCCAGTTATCACGTAACCCGTCTCAAAACAAATTAATGGTAACTCTGAAAAACACTGGAAATCTTCTACATCCTGCAGGTTTTTCAAGTTTTTAGCCAAAATTTAAGTTTTTTTTATTAGGTTTATATATTTTGTGTGTTTGCATGCCACATGTGTCTTGGTGTCCAGAGGTCAGAAGGCATCAGATTCTAGGGAACTGGAATCACATAGGCCTGTGAACCACCCTGAGGGTGCTAAGAATTAAACCTGAGCCGGGCGGTGGTGGCGCACGCCTTTAATCCCAGCACTCGGGAGGCAGAGCCAGGCGGATCTCTGTGAGTTCGAGGCCAGCCTGGGCTACCAAGTGAGTTCCAGGAAAGGCGCAAAGCTACACAGAGAAACCCTGTCTCGAAAAACCAAAAAAAAAAAAAAGAATCAAACCTGAATCCTCTGTAAGAGCCACAAGTATTCCTAACTGCTGAGCCATCTCTCTGCCAAGATTTAATAAGTTTAAAAATTATCTGGGGGGGGGGGGTCAGTTGAGGAGCTCAAACTCAGGTTGACAGGCTTGGCAACAAGCACCTTTATCAGCTGGGCTATCTCTACGGCCTCCAAGACTCAAATTTTTGTCTAAAAATAAACAGTCATATCTATCTCAGTAGTATGCACATTTGCTTTAATTTTCACAAATGGTAAAATTATATGTATACCAAGGAACTGCTTTAAAACAAACCTCTGGTTTTATGTGTGAGTGTTTGCCTGCATGTACATATGTACACATGCACACCTGAAGCTCTCAGAGGCCAGAAGAGGGCACTGGCTCTGCCGGAACTGGAGTTACAAACAGCTGTTGCGCTGCCTGATGTGTGTTCTGGGAACTAAAGCCAGGTCCTCTGCAAAATTATCACTTGACCCTAACTGCAGAGCAGTCTCCGGCTCCTGGCTCTGCTGTTGCGTTAACAGGGAACCCGGACGGAATCCAGGACACCACTCAATGGACCCGCCTAGTTTGCTTACTAGCCTCATCTTCCACCTTCTGCCATCTCCCCAGACCTATCCTAACACTGCTGCCATTCAAACCCAGCCTTTTCCCACTAGCAACCCACTGTTGCCCAGGGAATGTTTACATTTCCTGCCGCAGCACGCACGTGGAGGTTGTATGACTACTGATGGAAGTCTGCTTCTTCCTTCCACCATGTGGACCCCGAGACTGAACTAGGGTTGCTAGACTCAACAGCAGACACTTTTACCCACTAAGCCATCTCTCCAATCCTCATTTTAACATTTATTTCCCTTTTCTGTGTATACTCTGTAAGTATAATATGCCATGTGTGTGCCGATCCCCAAGGAGAGCAAAAGGTGTCTGAATTGTCCAGTGTGGGTGTGGGGACCAAACTTGAGTCCTCCGGAAGAGCAGCAAGCACTCTAAACTGCTTAGTCCTCTCTCCCTCCCACCCCCTCGTTTTTTTTATTTGAAATGATGCCATTTATTAAAGATGTGAACAAATGCGAATGCTAAGGAGATTGGCATGCTTGCTTACTTTTACATAAATGATTAATCTTGGCCGATATGCAGGACATGAGCATCATTTCCCCAAGTCGACTGATACCCTGATTTTAGGATCATCGATGCTAAGCCAGGTGTGACAGTGCACAGCTGAAATCCCAGGACACATGACAGGTAGGAAAAGTGTGAAGCTAGCAAGGGAAAACAAGACCAAATAAACTATGAATGCTGAAACTACCAACTGCTTCTCATCAACACACAGCACAAAATGGCAGGAGTGTGCATAAAATCATTTATTTTTTGATTTTTTGAGATAGGATCTCACTATGTAGCCCTGGCTGTCTTGGAACTTACTATGTAGACCAGGCTGGCTTCAAACTCAGAGATCCACCTGCCTCTGCCTCTTGAGTGCTGGGATTAAAAGCCTGCAACACCAGGCCTGGCCAGTTTTCTTTTCTTCTCTCTCTCTTTTTTTTTTTTTTAAATGTTTTTTTCGAGACAGGGTTTCTCTGCATAACAGCCATGGCTGTCCTGGAACTCACTTTGTAGACCAGGCTGGCCTTGAACTCACAGAGATCCACCTGCCTCTGCCTCCCAAGTGCTGGAACTAAAGCTGTGGGCCATCACTGCCCCATTCTTTCTTTCTTTTTTTTAAAGGCCATTTTAGAAATTTTTGGAAATCGAACTTAAAAATCTGTAATTCATGTTCCCAAGGCTCTGACGCCGTCTTCTGACTTCTTCAGGACCCAGGTACACACTTGGTGCACAGATGTACATGCAGACAAAACATTCATACACATAAAATATCTGAATCTAAAAAAAATGGCCGGGCGGTGGTGGCGCACGCCTTTAATCCCAGCACTCGGGAGGCAGAGCCAGGCGGATCTCTGTGAGTTCGAGGCCAGCCTGGTCTCCAAAGCGAGTTCCAGGAAAGGCGCAAAGCTACACAGAGAAACCCTGTCTCGAAAAACCAAAAAAGAATTCATTTGTGTTATATGTGGTGTGTGCACATGCAGAGCATGCTGTTTTAGTCCTGTTCGGGGTCTCATCAAACCTGGAGTAGGCACAAGCCCCAGTAACGATTCTCCTGCTATCTTCCCGGGTCCCTGCCTCCAGCACGGGCATCTAGCTATGCCCACCCAGCTGGGATTCAAACTCAGGTCCTCACGCTTGCACAGTAAGTGCTTTCACCCCGAGCCGTCCACCCAGCCCTGGAAACTGAACTTTAATGGCAAGGATAATAGTTTATGGACCATAAGTAGAGCTTATAAATAAACCCAATATAGTTTTTAAAATTAAAATTTGAAAAAAAAATTCTAAAACTGTGTCCAAGGACTTCAGATGTTCAATTATCACTCTTACAATTAAATTTTGGGGAAGGTTGTTTTCAATTTAAAATCTTCTATAGTTATAAAGATTTCTAAATACGCATTTTCCACTCTGTTCTTCCATGTTAACTTTTAAAGTAAAACTTTCCATTTTATCTTATAACAATAGATGTTACACTTTCCTCCTTGAGGAGACATACTTAAATCATTGAGTTCTTTGATAATATCTGAGAAGTAAGTTTTGGAAGGGCTAAGTCATGATGAAAATCATTAACAAAATCAGATATCTTCTCAGTCAAAACTACAACTTCATCTTTCTGCTTAGACTTCACCCTGAGAGCTACCTGAAGTCTGCAGACATTAACAAAATCAGATATCTTCTCAGTCAAAACTACAACTTCATCTTTCTGCTTAGACTTCACCCTGAGAGCTACCTGAAGTCTGCAGACAGTAACAGGCTTTTGTCATCAGTCCGTGTCTTTGCAAAGGTTCGCACACAAATGGTCATTAAAGGCATGGCTTTTGATGAAGTTAATGCCTTTTGTAGGGTATATTAATATGATGAGGTTTTTGTTTTGTTGGGTTTTTTTTTTAGCTCCAAGTGCCTATGGGAACATGAAGTGAGTCAGTCACAAGTTCACTGCCACCAGCCTGAACTTCTGCTATAAATCCAACATCTCCCCCCATCACTTGCTCCACACCACCTGTACGGGCACCAAGGCAATCTTTTTTGACTTTAAACCTTCATTTGTGGAAAATACATTGCCTTTTTTCTTTTCTTTTCTTTTTTTTTGGTTTCTCAAGACAGGGTTTCTCTGTGTAGCTTTGGTGCCCGTCCTGGATCTCACTCTGTAGCCCAGGTTGGCCTCAAACTCACAGAGATCCGCCTGGCTCTGTCTCCCAAGTGCCGGGATTAAAGGCATGTGCCACCACTGCCCGGCTAATACATCGACTTTTCAGATAATAGTTTCCCCTCTTGTGTGACCTTCTAAGTAGGACCAAGCAGAGACTCTTCGTGTTTCCTTTATAACCATATCTCACATAAGGAAACACCAGTGCATTACCTAACTGAACCACAGTTGGGGGCTGCCCTGGAGCCTGGGAAGGAACTGCTGAAGTTGGTCATTACAAATTTCAGACATTCTTTTGGAAACAGCATTGTTTGATCAAAGCATTTTACAAATTCCATCCCCATACTTCCCCCACCCCCAAGAACTATTCTTGCCTTTTTAATACAGGCAGGTAGCTGGGCACAGTGGCTCACGTCTAATCCCGTTGCTAGGGAAGCTGAGGTAAGAGAATCCTCATACCAGCCTGAGCAACAAAATCCTTTCTCAACCAGTCAATACATAAACCAGCAGCAGGCAACAGGACATCTTCTACTATCTACAGCATTTAGTTTTCCCAATTGAATCACAAGTTTAAGATGCAAAAACAGTAATGGATTTCTTCCTTTTCTTTTTTCCCCAGACAGGGTTTCTCTATGCAGTCCTGACTGTCCTGGATCTCTCTGTAGGCCAGGCTGGCCTTGAACACAGAGTGCCACCTGCCTCTGCCTCCCAAGTGCTAGGAGTAAAGGCGTGGGTCACCAAGCCCTGCCTAAAGCTAACAAATTTAAAAAAACAAAAACAAAAACAAAAACAAAAACAAAAAACAAAAAAGCAAAACAAAAAAAACTTTTCTTTCAAAGTATTTTTTTTTTAAATTTTGAATATGCATTTATTGACACCAGTACAATTGGCCCCAGGAGACTGTCCTTCTGAGCTCATCATGCTGGCACTTGTCCATGATATCTTAGAACAAGACTCGCTGTTGCACTAAGGGATATCAGATCACCTGGAGCTGGAGTTACAGACAGTTATAAACTGCCTGATGTGGGTGCTGGGAATCACACTCAAGTCCTCTGCAAGACTAGGATGTGGTCTTAATCCATTGAGCCATCTCCAGTTCCAAGGGCTCTGATGACCTCTTCTGACTTCCATGGCCACCGGGCACACTTACGGTACACAAACACTCATTCAGGCAAAAAACTCACACTTAAAAAAAAAATTCTTGGACTGGGGATATAGGTCAGCAATAGCGTATTCTTGGCCAACAAGCATTAGGTCCTCCCTGGAAACAAAGCAAATTTGTTATTTGGTCTTTGAGATAAGGTCTCACGTAGCCAAGTTGATCTCCTTCTGGCTACATATTTCAGGACCATCCTGATCTCTTCCTTCTACCTCTACCTGCCAAGCGCTGGGACTATACGTTTGGACTATGGCCCTTGGCTTAAAAACTTGATATTTCACACGTACATACATATGTAGCGATAATGGTTGAGATTATCACAATGTGTCATGGATGTGTTTGGAACCCCAGCACTTTAGAGATAGAAGGATGAAGATCAGGAGTTCAAGACCATCCTCAACTACTACACAGCTAATGGTTGGAAGCCACCATGGGCAGGAGACCCATGTCTCAGAAAACACCTATAATTCAGGAGGTGGAAGCTGAAGGTTCAGGCCAGTCTTGGCTACTGAGTGAGTTCAAAGCCACATGAAATCCTGTTATAAAACACCAAAATAAATAAATATTTAAATAAATGATGAAGTCTGTTTTCCATAACTAAATCACTGCTTCTGGTAACACAGAAGACTTTGTTGTGTATAAGCAAGTGTCCATTCTGTGCTGGGAATCAAGACTGTGGTGAGGTCAAAGGTGCAATTCTGACAAACATTGCCAGAAATACCTAAAAGTTATTCAGTGCTGGATTCTGAATTATTGGTTGTTGCACAATCATAATTTCACTGTCACCGTATTTTTAGCAGCTGTGGCATTCAGTTAACCGGACTCTGTATGGGGTCAGTACGCAATTTAACAAGCTGTGGACTAAAACATACACACAGAAAACCCAAAATGTAAACACTCAAAACTACAATGTATCACCTTTAAAAGTGAAACACAATGGTTAAATGTAACCAGTTAATAATTTCCCTGTAATCCAGGATGATGACAGTAGTTGTGAAAACTCTGTAAGTAAACACCAGAGATGTCTATGCCTCCTCTGGGAAGCAAAAATAGGAGACAGGTACTCTGAGGCCCTCAATTTTTTGTTTGTTTCTTTTTTTTTTTTTTTCCGAGACAGGGTTTTGGTGCCTGTCCTGGATTGGATCTCACGCTGTAGACCAGGCTGGCCTCGAATTCGCAGAGATCTGCCTGCCTCTGCCTCCCGAGAGCTGGGACTAAAGGCATGTGCCACCACCACCCAGCTGGTCCTCAATTTTTTAACGTGCGTATTTAAATTTTTATCTGGGGCCAAAGGTCTTGCTTTATGTAGCCCACACTGGCCTGGATTCTCCTGTGAGGCCCTTAACTAGTGGATGAGTGGGAGATTCACTCTGTCCCCAGATCTAAAGAATCTAGAAAACTAACTAGTCCAGCTTCTGAGGAGGGAAGCCATGAAAAACAAGGTCTGAAAATCAGATGGTAGATGCAAAACAGCATCCACCACCGATCTTGAGATGGGTTTCATCCCCATTTTTCAGATGATCAAACTGAGGGTAGTGAGGGTGGGCAAGGCGAGGAAGGCCATACTATTGGAAAGGATAAGGGTTGGATTCAAAAATAAAAAGGGCAGAGATTAGATTCAAAAATCAAAACTGGGTCTGACCCCACGGCTCGGAAGCGCGGAGGCTTTGGCCAGAACCTCAGATTTTCCATCCCTTTCCAGTTATAAACGCTTTCGTTCCTCCGTTTCCACGGCTGTACAGGGGAAATAACACTTGATTTCACAGGTTTGTTGTCAAGATGATGAAAAACGCGCGCCCCAGGGTCAGCTACAAATATGTGCTTTAAAAAAAAAAAAAAGGCGCGCACAATGCGCCAAACTGCGCGGCAGGATCCCGCGCTCCGGAGGTGGTCCCGCGCAGACCCGGCCCCAGCCCCGCGCGGCGCCGCGGGAGGAAACAAAGCGAGCGATCGCGGCTGCCACCCGGCCCGGCCCGCCCCCTCCCGGGGCTGGCGGCTTCCCCTCGCACGCGCCGCTACCTACCGGGGCTCCGACTCGGCCTCAGCCTCGGCCGCTAGCCCAATCTCCGCGACGATTACTGGCTGGCTCGCTGCACACGGGCGGGATGCGCGAGCGTGCACGCGGACCGGACATGCAGCCAGCGGAAGGGGCGGACCGGAAGGCGGGGCCGAACACCAGCCGTTTGCAAGGGAGGAGGTGGGCGTGGTCCGTGCTCAGTCCACTTTTATCTACTTTTCTTGAAGGCCAGTGGAGGAGATGTCCTTCCCGGCACAATTTCTATCACCTGGTTTTTTTTCCCTAGAGCAGTGAATACGAACCTTACATTCCAGTGACAAAACGGTCAGAGAAAAGTATAAACCATGAATTCGTATTAGTAACCACAGTAGCTACAGCAGTTAACAGGTCACTTTTTATCCACTTTTTTTTTTTTTTTTCGGTTTTTCGAGACAGGATTCCTCTGTAGCTTTGGGCCTTTCTTGGATCTCGCTCTGTAGACCAGGCTGGCCTCAAACTCACGGAGATCCGCCTTCCTCTGCCTCCCCAGTGCTGGGATTAAAGGCATGCGCCACAACCTCCCAGCTATCCACCAGATCTTAAGAGCACACTGTAAGGTTATTATCTTAGGCCTTAGAGTCCTTACGGTGGATACTGTCATTAATCTCATTTTACACAAGAACTAACTGATATTTTGAAGTTAATCCATTTATCCGCTCAAAGTTATTTGATTGCTGGCCCACATTTTGTCCATACCTCATCTAAATTCCTCCAGAAGAGGAGGATAATCAGTACTGTGCAGTGTTCCCAAAAGAATTGGAAATAATAAGTACCTAATGAAGAGCACAGGTAGTAGGTGGTCCTTAGTGATGCCTATCCTGCCTCCCTTCCCTCTTCCTGAACTGTATCCTTGCCTACTAATTAAAGGTAGGAACCATGTTTCTTTGCCACTAAGAAGGGCATTCTCAGTGCTCTTCGCAGTGAGGAGCTAATATATTGAAGAATGAAGTAACTTGACATTTTTATCAGATCACTTTTGTCATTAAAAGAAACAGCTCTCAACTCAATAAAAGACAGGGTTTTATTCTGGAACATATATGAGTAACCATGGTCCAGGAACAGATTTAGATTATCCCAAATTCCATGTTCCAACATGGAAGCAGTTTCATGAAGCTTTATAGTTTTACAGGACAAAGATAGTCACAGATCAAGGCAAGTTTAAAATACATAGGTGACTGTATCATATCAGAGAGGTGGTTAGAGCAAGGTGTGGGCAATTTTTCTATAGGCCTAAAATGCTACCTGATGATATTCTTAGCTTTTGAGTCAGTGGAAGCTAGTGCTCTGCTAAGTTAAAAGATTCCAAAAGTGCTTTTGTGGAGTTTTTGTTTTGTTTTTTTAATTGTTTTGTTTTTATTTTTTATTTACTTTTTGGTGGTTTGTTTGTTTGTTTTTCAAGACTGGGCTTCTCTGTGTAGCTTTGCGCCTTTCCTGGAACTCACTTGGTAGCCCAGGCTAGTCTCAAACTTACGGAGATCCGCCTGGCTCTACCTCCTGAGTGCTGGGATTAAAGGCATGTGCCACCACCGCCCAGCTTATTTTTTGGTTTTTTGAGACAGGGTTTCTTTCCTGGCTGTCCTGGAACTAGCTCTGTCGACTAGGTTGGCCTCTGACTGCTGGTATTAAAAGTGTTCGCCACCACTGCCTGGCTCCCAAAGGTTTATCTATTCCATTAGTTGAAAGATATTAGGTCAGACATAGTGGTGGGTAAGGAATGGCTATTCCAGAGGGTAGAACTAGCCCCAAAATAAGGTAATTAGCCTCTGGACCTGGACTATTACAATCTCTCCATAGTACTGCAGTTCTAAACAATAGTCTCTGCAGATACATTTTCTCTCAAAAACATTCTCATTCTCATTCCCCCTGTTGGACAGGCATCACATTTTGTGTATGCAGGGGATACATATTATTTATTATATGTATTATAAGGTCCCTGGTAGGTAGGAAGGCTCATTCCTAGGATCTGATGTCGATAGGGGCCTGAGTAGTGGGCAGGACAGCAGTCTTCAGAAGAGGAACCTTTGGTAAAGCTAGTTGCTGCAGGCCGCAGGAATATATCATAAGAACTCAGCTGGTTATGGCAAAGTCACTACCTGGAGGAATCAGGGAATTCCTCCAGAGGAAGCCAAATCCCAAGGAGTTTTTGGTGTTACTTGACTTGTTATATATCAGCTGTCTTCTGTTATGAAAATCATGTGTGCCTTCATAGTTTTCCCAATTGAGTTTTCCCTAAGAAGGACTAACAGTGTGGACTCATCACTCTCTGGACATACACATTCCAGGTATTTGGAGAACAGCCTCAGGAAAGGCTTTCTCTGGAATCAGATATCTCCCTTGGCCACTTTCAAGGACTAGCAGTAATAACAGTCCACATGCAAATCTCCTGATTTAAGGTAAATTCCACAAGGAGACACCACCTAGGTCAGGTGGACGTTAAGTAATAGCTTTACACAATTCAGCTCGGACCCCCCTTTCTTACAGCCTTACTAACTTTATAGACCGCTAACTCCTTACCTAACCACTTCTAGGAATATTTAGATAACCTTCTGTGCTGACAGCTATGCTCAGCCAGAACCCCAGTTCAGGCCTCCCTGTAATTATCATCATTGGCAGCATCCAGTCAGATCCATCCCCAGTTGGAGGAAAGCACCTTATCAGAGATACCTCCGTACTCTCTAAGAACACACTTAAGCATCCAGGCTACCTGTTTGAGAAGGCCTGGCGGACGTGCCAATTAAGCCTTACTTCCTCTTTTCCCAAACCTTACCTGTAGTTCCAGATCTCCCTTTAACTATCACCAGAAGCATCTAGCTGTACACAAGTTGCCTAGCGACTGAGCACACTTTCCCCCACCCTGCAGAAAAACGGCAGATAGCTTGGACAGATAGGAGCCACAGGAAAAAAGACAGTTTTATTTTCTCCCATTGACCTAGCAACTTATAGATTCTTAACATTTTCTACTAATCACATTTAAGAGTTTAATAGTTGAGCACATAAGATCCATCTTCCTAGAAATTACCTGAATTTAGCCTTTAGTTAATTCATTTCCCCATTGGTCACTTCCCTTTGGGGTTGCAAAGGATAATTAATGGTTATTGCCTCCCTATGTGATTCTTTTTTTTTTTTTTTTTTTTTTTTTTTTAAAGATTGATTTATTTATTTATTATGTATACAGTGTTCTGTCTGCACATATCCCTGCAGGCCAGAAGAGGGCACCAGATCTCATTACAGATGGCTGTGAGCCACCATGTGGTTGCTGGGAATTGAACTCAGGACCTTTGGAAGAGCAAGCAGTGCTCTTAACCTCTGAGCCATCTCTCCAGCCCCCCTATGTGATTCTTATCACCCTTCCGTTTGACCCTGGAAGCCTGGTTTTGCACTGCCAAGGGACTACTGCTTGTAAGTGTATATATACCAGGACTTCCAGGGCACAGAGAAGAGAAAAGAGAATGGAAGAACTAGATGGGTAAGAACTTGAGAGGAACAAACTGAGATGGGGAAGAACTAGATTGAAGGGCTAAAAGAGAGGACTAGAGGAACGAGATGGAAGATGAGGAAGAGCCAGATGGGGAAGAACAAGATGAGGAGAGAGAAGGAGATGAGGAGAGAGGAGGAGATGGGAGAGGAGCTGATAGGGGAAAGAACTAGATAGATGAGAACCTAGAAGGGACAGAACTAGATGAAGGAATTAAGATAGAACCTAGACGGGACAGTAGATAAATATAGAGAAATCAGGCAAGAACGGAGCTAGACATGAGAGCAGAATAGAAGCTGTGTAGAGAGAACTATCACAGAATAATAAAGTGTATGAACTAGGAGTCTCGTGTACATAGATTCATTTCTTTTTATCAAAGATTAATTACCAGCTGGTTGTAGATTCTTCCCGGACCCTGGGAGGGGACTATCGAGGGGCTGGACCCCCATAGTCCCCGATAGCTAGTAAGAAACAAACTTCTGGATCATGTCAAAACACCAGCCATCATGATCTGGACCTGACTTTTTCTTTTCTTGCACCCTCTGTATTTGACATAATATTTATATGTGACGTATAATAGGACTTCTATATCTAAAATTAAATTATCAAGAATCCAGTCTGGCCTAATGAGGTGAAAGTAGCAGATCAAGAAAAGGCATCCTGCTGGGTGGTGGTGGTGGTGGTGGCGGCGGCGGCGGCGGCGGCGGCGGCGCACGACTTTAATCCCAGCACCCGGGAGGCAGAGCCAGGCGGATCTCTGTGAGTTCGAGGCCAGCCTGGCCTACAGAGTGAGATCCAGGACAGGCTCCAAAGCTACACAGAGAAACCCTGTCTCAAAAAAAAAAAAAAAAAGAAAAGAAAAGGCATCCTAACCAAAAATTCCTCTGCATGTGACATCATACTCCTTAACCGTATTGATACTCCTTAACCGTACTGATACAGTTTCCTCTGTGTCTGCAGTCACTTGTACTTTGTAGTACATTGTATTTGCTGTCCAGAGCACCTGAAACAGTTCAGTATTCTTTAGTCTTTCATCTGGCCAGTTTGAGTTCATGGCAATCACCTCATGTGGGGTGGCAAACCCAATTCTAAAACAGACTGATCTTCAGTATCTAAATACTGTAACTCTTATTTCTGGATAATTACTTGATCTGGCCTGTTATCTTGGTGTTACACCAGAATCCAGCTTAAGGAGGTAAATGGACAGTTATGTTACAGAAGGAATCAGGTAACTACACAGCGTCGTTCTGAATTCCTCCAAGCAGAATTGATCTTTTCCAATGTACCAAATATAATTTATGGCAGGGACAGAATCAAGAGGCCAGACCTGTTGAAGCTGGTCAAGGTGGCGCATGCCTTTATTCCCAGCATTTGGGAGGCAGAGAGGTGGATCTCTGGGAGTTTGAGTTTGAGGCCAGCCTGGTCTTACATAGAGAGTTCCAGGACAGCCAGAGCTACATAGTGAGCTGGTCTTAAGTTACAAACTCCATTTATTATTTCTCATAATTGGAGTTTTGTAGCGAGCAAGCTAGCAAGAAGCCTGCCATAGGCCATGCAATTGGTAATTAACATAAGCCTCTGAGTAATTATTTTATAAGCAGCTGTGGGACTGCAGGCCGGGCAGGACTGGAGAAACCTTCCAACTACAGAGTTTTGTAAGATTTCCACGGATCATTAGTCCTGGCTTCTGAGAGAAGAAGTGCTGGCCATGCTCCACCACTGGCTACCTCAGATTCCATCTGTAGTACCGTTGTCAAGAATCCTTGTTGAGTTCAAGTACAGGCTTTCCCACCTCTTAGTGGAAATAGTCCTGTGTAGTTTCTCTAGTGTTTTAAATCCTTTCCCATAACACATAATTTCCTTTAGAACAGTGGTTCTCAACCTGTGGGTCGCAACCCCTTTAAGGGGTCGCATGTCAGATATCCTACATATCAGATATTTACATTATGATTCATAATGGTAGCAAAATTACAGTTATGGAGTAACAATGAAATAATTGTATGTTTGGGGGTCACCACAGCATTTGGAACTATTTTAAAGAGTCGCAGCATAGGAAAGCTGAGGGCCACTGCTCTAGAAGAGTTTCCGTTTCCTTTTCCTGAAATAGCATTCCTTCTATACGTCCTGTTTTGAAAGTGAGTCCTAGGGGCTGGAGAGATGACTCAGAGGTTAAGAGTACTGGCTGCTCTTCTAGAGGTCCTGAGTTCAATTCCCAGCAACCACATGATGGCTCACAACCATCCATAATGAGATCTGGTGCCCTCTTCTGACCTGCAGGTGTATATGCAGACAGAACAGTGTATACATAACAAATAAATAAATCTTTAAAAAAAAAAAAAAAGTGAGTCCTAGGGGCTGGAGAGATGGCTGAGAGGTTGGGAGCACTGGCTGCTCTTCCAGAGGACCTGGGTTCAATTCCCAGCACCCAAATGGCTGCTCACAACTATCTGTAACTCCAGTTCCAGTGGATCTGACACCCTTACACAGACATACATGCAGGCAAAACACCAATGCACGTAAAATTAATTAATTAATTTAAAAAAGTGAGTCCTTTTCTTTTCTTTTTTGTTTTTTCGAGACAGGGTTTCTCTGTGTAGCTTTGCGCCTTTCCTGGAACTCACTTGGTAGCCCAGGCTGGCCTCAAACTCACAGAGATCCGCCTGGCTCTGCCTCCCGAGTGCTGGGATTAAAGGCGTGCGCCACCACCGCCCGGCTTAAGTGAGTCCTTTTCTAAGGTGTGCTGGCTGGTTTTATGTGTGGGCTAGAGTCATCTGAGAGGAGAGAACCTCAGTTGAAAAAATATGCCTCTATAAGATCAAGCTGCTGGGAGGTGGTGACACACGCCTTTAAGCCCAGTACTCAGGAGGCAGAGGCAGGTGGATCTCGGTGAGTTTGAGGTCAGCCTGGTCTACAGAGCTAGTTCCAAGACAGCCAGGGCTATACAGAGAAACCCAGTCTCCAAAAATCAAAAACCAAAACCAAAAAAAAAAAAAAAAAAAAAAAAAAGCTCAGGCTGTAAGCAGACAAGCCTGCAGGGCATTTTCTTAATTAGTGATTAATGTGGGAGGGGCATTGTGGGTGAGACCACCCCTGGGCTTATTGATTCTGGGGTCTATAAGAAAGCAGGCTGAGGGCTGGAGGGATGGCTCAGTGGTTAAGAGCACTGCTTGTTCTTCCAGAGGTCCTGAGTTCAATTCCCAGCAACCACATGGTAGCTCACAACCACCTGTAATGAGATCTGGTGCCCTCTTCTGGTCTGCAGGTGTACATGCAGATAGAGCACTGTATACATAATAAATAAGTAAATCTTTAAAAAAAAAAGAAAGCAGGCTGAGCAAGTCACGAGGACAAGGCCGTAAGCAGCACCCCTCCGTGGCCTCTGCATCAGCTCCTGCCTCCAGGTTCCTGCCCTGCTGAGTTCCTGCCTTGACTTCCCTCCGTGGACTGTGATTCAGAATGTTGTTCTTGGCCACGGTGGCCCACTGCAGTGGTAGAAAAGTAACTAGTACATAAGGAATCTCTTTCTTCATTTGCAGTGAGTCCAGCTTGTCCTAGAATTCCTAATCCAGTACCTGTGGGTGCTTTAACATTTGGCCAATTTTGATTAATCCACTGTGAATGTTGCCATTGCAGACTGATAGCTTTTGAACAATCTGGATAAAAAGAGTCAACCTCAAATCTCTGAGTATCCCATACACAAGTCAATAAAGTAAAGGTTACTCCTAGGCAGAAGTCTGAGTGTGCCATAGGGCTCCCAGAGCCTTCCAGGCCCAAAGGTAGTATTTACATCATCTGGAATTTGAGTCCAAGTTACTCCAATGAAGTGGTAGGTATTACTGTTGGGTATCTAGCCACACTTACAGGGCAAGTGACCATCACAACAGGTTATACTGTGACAGGAAACACAGGCAATAGACTAGCCATTATATCCAGGAATTCTCACTCACACTTTGCTATTGGAATGTAAGGTTCATGCTCACTGCTCTATGGAAAAAAAAAACAGGTGACCGAAATTAATGACAGGAAGTAGATTTACATGGCGGCTTTAAGAGAAATAGAGGAAACTTTTGCGTCTCAATTATCTTTGGGGAGGGGCAAGAGGGCTTCTGTAGGACAAAGGGGCTCCAGATGGGCTGGACATCTGCATGCTGTGTACAGTCTTTTGATCCTTGCTTCTTCACCTGTCCTTGGAAAGTTTAGTACATTGACTAGAACCTGGGACTGTGACCTGAGTCAGCATCTGGAGTTTCTTTCCAGACACGATACTTGTCTCCAAGTCAGTTCAGGTGAGTTGAGGAGAAAAGGCCTCTTTCCAATCTAGACGAGCATGTGAGAGGAATGCTCTTAGCTGGAGATGCAGAAGGCCCAGGGTCTCGGCACTCCGGAGACTGAGGCAGAAGGATCGAGAGTTCCAAGGCCAGCTTCAGCTCCATAGTAAGCTGAGGCTATCAGGCCAGTTTGGGTCACATGAGACTCTGTCTCAAAGGAACATATACAAAAGGGGGAGGGGAGGGGTAAGGCCAGCTACTCAGGAACCCGAGGCAGGAGAAGCAAAAGGCCAAGGCCTGCCTGGGCTAGAGTTTAGAGCCAACCTGAATAAGTTACCAAGACTCTATCTCAAAATAAACGTTTTAAAAGGCTAAGGATGTAGCTAGTAGCCTAGAGTCCCAATGTCAATCCCCAGTACAAATAAAGAAATAAAATATATAAATTAAGGAGTGGGGAAAAAAAAGTTTGTGCCTGCTGTTAAAATCCCAGTTCCTGGAACTTTCTCCTTGCCTTCTACGGCCAAGGATACTTATGATGTGTCTCCAGATGAATGGTGTCTGTCCTTCTATCGATCCCCAACAGAGTTGCTATGTAGCCTAGACTGGCCTTGAACTTGCAAATAGAATTCATTGTATAAGCCTGAGTTGGCCCCGGCTGCTTAGGCAATGATCTCATTTCATCCTAACAGTGACTTGTCTTAGTCCCCTCTGGCCCATAGCATCTATCCTAGCACACCACACTGCTTCCAGCTTTGTCTGAAGAGCAGCCCTGTGAGTTCACTAGCCATGACTCCTTTGACTTCTACTTCCTCAAACTAAATTTACTTTCCATGTTTATTTTAAATAAATATTAATACACAATTAAATTTATACCACACTTTACAAATATCATTAATATTCATTCTTCATTTAAAAGCGTCCACAGCTGTGTATGGCAGTCCATGTCTGTAATCCCAATATTCAGGAGGCTGGGCAGAAGGTTCATGAGTTGAAGGCCAACCTGGGCTACCCAATGAATTCCTTCCAAGCCAGTCAGACACTGTCTCAAAAAAAAAAAAAGGCTGCTAAAAAAACATAACTGAAACCTAAGTCCTCACAAAGTCTGAACTCCCTAGCCAAAAATTCAGCTTTGTAACTTGGCCAGTTTACTACTACAGACATATTTCTCATCAAATACCACCCTGTGAAAGAGGGAGGAAAATTAACACGACTCTTCCACCCAGCTCTGGGTTAAAACATCCCATGTAAAGTCTCAACTCCACACTAAGCAGCAGACTTTGGGCAAATCACTGAATGAAACCTCACCTGCTCAAATACAATAGCAGGTGACCCAGATCAAAAGGATAGGATGCTAGCAGGGAAGAGCTGCACAAACCCACATCCTGGCATACAGTCTGCGTTCCTGCCTCTGCCTTTATCTGTCATGTCCCCACCACGGTCTTATCCCTTCTTGTCACCACCTGCTCATACATACACCTAACAATTCTGTTGTTGAGCTGTTGTTTGTTTGTTTTCAGGGACAGAGAACAAACCCAGAATCTTCCATGTCTTAGATAAAGGTTCTGTCACTAAGCCCCTACTCGGCAAATGTTAAGGGCCATTGTGGGCTGCCCTAAGGGATACAAAAAAGTGAGGAAAATGCACCCTGTTCTCTCACCTTATACAACGTAAGATCTGTAGTGGATAACCACACACACTAAAGTAAGTCTGCAGTTTAGCTTAGGAGAGAGTCTGTAGAGCCCCAGAAATTACAATGAGGGAATACAGAGTTTAAGTAGCCTCTAAAAGCCAAATGTAAGGTTTGTTTTAGGGGGATAGAGATGCGGCTCAATTGCAGAAACATGCTTGCCTAGCATGTACAACGTCCTGGCTGAATCTCTAGTGCCACATAAATTGGACATGGTGGCACATATTTATAATCCCAGCATTGGGAGGGAGAGGCAGGAAGATCAGAAGTTCAAGTTCATCTCAATACATAGCAAGTTCAAGGCTAGTCTGGGATACATGAGACTGTGAAAGACAAAGAAAGAAAGAAAGAAAGAAAGAGAGAGAGAGAGAGAGAGAGAGAGAGAGAGAGAGAGAGGGAGGGAGAGAGGCAGGGAGGGAAAAAGGGCTAGTGAGATATAGCTCAGTGGTTAAAACCACTTGCCGCTCTTCGAGAGGACCCAAGCCAAGTTTGGTTCCCAGCATGCACAGGGCAGCTCACAACCCTCTGTAACTCCAGTTCCAGGTAAGCCTTCTTCTGGCCTCCTTGGGTACTAGGCACACAAGTAATGCACACACACACACACACACACACACACACACACACACACACACAGACCAAACACTTCTACACTTAAAATAAATTCTGGGGGCCGGGCGGTGGTGGCGCACGCCTTTAATCCCAGCACTCGGGAGGCAGAGCCAGGCGGATCTCTGTGAGTTCGAGGCCAGCCTGGGCTACCAAGTGAGTCCCAGGAAAGGCGCAAAGCTACACAGAGAAACCCTGTCTCGAAAAACCAAAAAATAAATAAATAAAATAATAAATAAATAAATAAATTCTGGGGAGGCTGGAGAGATGGCGCATCAGTTAAGAGCACTGGCTGTTCTTCCAGAGGACCCGAGTTCAATTCCCAGCACCCACATGGTGACTCACAAATTGCCTGTAACTCTACCTCCAGGGGATCAGACATCTTCACACAGACACACATACAGGCAAAACTCCAATGCATATAAAATAAAAATAAATAAATCATTTAAAAATAATTTTTTGTTTGTGGTTTTTTTTGTTTGTTTGTTTTGTTTTTCAAGACAGGGTTTCTCTGACACCAGGCCAGCCTCAGACTCAGAGATCCACCTGCCTCTGCCTCTGGAGTGTTGGGATTAAAGGCATGTCCCACCACTGCCTGGCTAAAAATAAATTTTTTTAAATGTTAAAATTTGCTTCCGGGCTGGAGAGATAGCTCAGAGGTTAAGAGCACTGACTGCTCTTCTAGAGGTCCTGAGTTCAATTCCCAGCAACCACATGGTGGCTCACAACCATCTGTAGTGAGATCTGGTGCCCTCTTCTGGCCTGCAGGGATACATGCTGTATACATAATTAAAAAAAAAAAAAAAAAAAAAGTTTGCTTCCCCCACTAAGATTTTCACAATGCCACCCCAGAAATATGCACCCCCAACTTCATTTATCCGTTCCATGGTGCCTATGTGGAGGTCAGAGGACAATTTTCAGGAGTCAGTTCTCACCTTCCATCGTCAGCTCTGGATATAGAATGCAGGCTGTCAAGCTGGCCTCGAAATCTCTCTTACCATCTGAGCCATCTTGTCCTGCCAGTCCTAACTTATTGTTAGGAAGTGCAGGGAATGTCTGGGACATTCTTAAACCCACAACACTGAGCAGGAGGCCCGCTGTTCTTCGGATCTCACTTAGGACTGTGACTAAGGAAGAAACATGGGTCATGGGTCCCCTCCAGGTGAGCTTCAGGAGAGATAAGAAGCTATCAAGGATTATCTCCAACTTGCTTCACACCCAGATGACTGGCCTTGCTTCAGAGGGAAGAAATCTTTTTGCCTAAGTTTACTAAGTGACTGTACGGTATGAACTTATTTTTCTGTAAGACAGAGCCTCAGCTGGGTATAGTGGCACAAACCTTTAATCTCAGTACTCAGGAGGCAGAGGCAAATGGATCTCTGAGCTCAAGGCCAGCCTGGTCTACACTTCAAGTTCTAAGACAGCTAGGTCTATCTATATAGAGCCTGTCTCAAAAATCCAAAACAAACAAAAGACAGAGTGCATTGGCAGCCCAAGCCAGCCTGGAACTTGCTCTGTAGCCAAGGGTGACCTTGACTTTCTGATCCTCCTACTTGTTCTAGGATCACAGGTAATATCACACCTGGCTTATACGCTGATGGAAATTTAATTTAGGGCTTTGTGCACTGTTGGCAAGCACCCTACACAACTAAGCTACATTCCTAGCCTCTCCAATGGAATCTTCTGGCAACAAAAGTATGATCCCATCTCTCCCCAGCTAAAACTCCATCAGTGGCTCCAAGACTTTAGGATAAAGTCCATATTCTCCCATGCTTCTGCCCAATTCCTGCCTGCTTTTCCAACAGTAACTTCTTACTCCCCGCCCCCACCCCGCGTGTGTGTGTGTGTGTGTGTGTGTGTGTGTGTGTGTGTGTGTTACTTAGAATTGAACCCAGGATCTCATGCATGCTAGACAAGCACTCTACCACTGAGCTATCTCTAGCCCTTTTGTATTTTTTTATTTTCCCGCAGGGTCTCACTAAGTTGGCAGGCTAATGTTGCTCTCACCCCTCAGCCTCCTCAGCAGATGGGATGATAGGCCTGTACCACTAACCTTGCTTTCAATCT
>NC_081423.1:85301576-85378007 GCF_949786415.1 Peromyscus eremicus
ACCACAAGCATGAAAACCAAGAAAATCCTGTTTGCCAGGAAGTTCTTTGTTTTAGTTATGGTACCACAGAGTAATAGCTCCCCTTTCCCCAAATCTTTGGGAGTGACCTCCCTCCTCCCCTCCCCCCGGGAAGGTGTTCTGTTACCAGGTATGGTTTGAGTGAGCAAATTATATTAGTTTACCAAATCTGGGGGTCTGTGAAAATGAATTAGTTTGGAGATGGCAGGTAAAAGGCAAAGGGCCTACTCAGGAGAGAGTCTACTTCTGACATTTAGAATCTGAATTTTCCATTAACGTTCAGAACAAAGTGTTTTGGAAAGAGGCAGCATCACCCTGGGAAAAGTATGGACTTTGGAGTCATTCAGACCTGCTTTGAGCAGAATATGGTGGTGCAACCTGTTAATCCCAGCGCTCAGGAGGCAAAGACAGGTGGCTCTCTGTGAGGTCAAGGCCAGCCTTATCTATATAGCCAACCAGTATGGGTTTCATAGTGAGACTGTCTACAAAAACAAGCTAAAACCTGGTTTGAAAGCCTGGTTGTGATCCCAAGATCAACAGCTGTGGTCTTGGGAAAGTTTCCTTATCTACAGTGGTTTATGAATTTAGAGAGAAACATTAAAGGTAGCTCTTTTCTTTCTTCAGATTGTTCCCAGCTTGCCTTCCATCATTTTTACAAACTGTATTTTTGTAGTTTTACTATAGCAATAAATAATGTATTTGATAACTTCTTGAGTGTGTCCAGGTCTCTGTCTCATGGGCTATTAAGGTGCATGAGAACAAGGATTAATTATGTCCTTGGAGATGAGATGCCTGGTGCTTAGTAGGTGTTACTGAGTGCTGGGTGAATGAAGGCAAATATTAAAGTGCCTGGCCTATCTCAGTGCAAGGTCTCATGTAGCCCAGGCTGCCCTCAAACTCATTTTGTATTGAGAATGGTCTTGAATTTCCAGTTCTCCTGCCTTGACTTCCTTAATTCTGAGATACAGACACCTCTCCAGCCTCCGATTTTTCTTGTGTATGTATTTTTGACAATAAATCTTGTCTTACTATAGTGTGTGTGTGTGTGTGTGTGTGTGTGTGTGTGTGTGTGTGTGTGTTTGGAGGTCAGAGGACAGTTTGGGGGAGTCAGAGCTCTCCTTTTGTCTTGTTAAAGCAGGGCTTTCCTTGTTTCAGCCTTGCCGTACACTCTGGTTAACTGGTTCCCAAGCTTCCAGATGATTCTCCTATCTCCGCCTTGAGTCCTGTCCTAGGAGTGCTGAGATTACAGGTGTGTGCTGCCACATCCAGTTTTTTTGCGTGGGTTCTGAGGATGGAACTCAGGTCACCAGCTTTCACAGCAAGCACTTTTCTCACAGACCTACAACGTTTTGTGAAATACCTACAGAAACCAGCCACCCTCCAGTTTATTATGGAAGTTCCTTTTTTTTTTCTTTTTGAAGTGTTTCTTGCCCCCCATTTCCTGTTTTAAGTTATTTACTTTAGTTAAAAACTTTAATTGTGTGTATATGCATGTGAGTGCAGGTACCTGAGGAGAGCTTAAAAAGGCTTCACAGTCCCCTGGACCTGGAGTTATGTGTGGTTATGAGCCTCTCAGCAATGGACTGTAGCCTGGAAGTGTAAGCTACATAACATGTCTTGTGTGTACACACTACATACGTGAATACTACATTTTTTTTTTTTTTTTTTTTTTTGGTTTTTCGAGACAGGGTTTCTCTGTGTAGCTTTGCGCCTTTCCTGGGACTCACTTGGTAGCCCAGGGTGGCCTCGAACTCACAGAGATCCGCCTGCCTCTGCCTCCCGAGTGCTGGGATTAAAGGCGTGCGCCACCACCGCCCGGCCTGAATACTACATTTTATATATATGTGTGTGTGTGTGTGTGTGTGTGTGTGTGTGTGTGTGTGTGTGTGTATACACACACATATATATTAGTGCAAGCTACATAAATCTTTGCTCGCCTAAATGCTTTTTATTCAGAGTGTTTTATCCCAGCAGCTGAACTGGGAACTGAACTCCTGCAGTATTGGTAAATGTGCTCTTAACCTCTGAGGCATCTCTCCACCCACCCCTTTTTATTTGTTTTGCATATTGGTGTGTGTATGTGTGTGGGTACACTAGAGATATTGTCTCCTATGAAGAAATTTAAGAAAGGTAGCCAGGTGGTGGTGGTGCACGCCTTTAATCTCAGCACTTCGAGGCAGAGCCAGGCGGATCTCTGTGAAGCCAGCCTGGTCTACAGAGCAAGATCCAGGACAGGCACCAAAGCTACACAGAGAAACCCTGTCTTGAAAAACAAAAACAAAAACAAAACAAAAAAAAAAAACAAACCCACTCTGAACAAAAAGCATTTAGGCGAGGAGGAAAGATTTATGTAGCTTGCACTATATATTATGTAGTATGGACATATGTAGTTTGTACACACAGTACATGTTATGTACATGGCTTACATTTCCAGGCTGCAGTCCGTTATTGGAAGACAGGACAGGAACTCCAGTAGGAACTCAAAGACAGAAACCGTGGAGGAACACTGCTTTGTGCTCACTCCTACACTTGTGCTTAGCTGGTTTTCTCCTCCTCCTCTGCTGTCTTCACCTTTATTTATGTCTGTGTGTCTGCTGTGTGTGTGCTGGTGTCTGTGGAAGCCAGAAGAGGACACCCGTTCCCATGGAGTTACAGATGGTTGTGAGTCACCCAGTATGGGTGCTAAGAACCAAACTCGGGGCCTCTGGAAAAACAGCTAGTGCTTTTTTAAAATGTAGGATCTTACTATGTAGCTCTGGCAGGCCTGGGACTTGTACTAGACTATCCTTGAACTCACAGAGATCCACCTGCCTCTGCCACCCAAGGGCTGGGATGACAGGCATGCAGCACCATGCCCAGCACTACTAGTAATTGCTAGGCCATTTCTTAGGGCTCAGTTTCCTTCCTTCTACAGCTCAGGACCACCTGCCTAGGGATGGTGCTGCCCACAGTGGGCTGGGCTCCCGTGTCCGCAGTACACGTCCCCAGGCCAGTCTGATCTAGGCAGTTCCTCAATCTAGTCTCCTCTCAGATGACTGACGCCGGGCTGTGTCAGGTAACTAGGACAGAAGGTAAATTGCGCCAAGCTCCCTTCCTTGCTGTGTCTTCCTCTTGTCACAGTGGTGCCATCCGTGCTGTTTGTCGGCTTGTGACTGCATCTAGCACTTGGGAAGAGGAAATCTTTTTAGTTCTGAAGCCCTCTCTTCATTCCACTCTTCAGCTTTGGGTTTTTCAAAACTAGATCAAAGCAAAATGAAGAGAACTCTCATCACTGATATCAAATAAGGATTCTAATTATGTTTCCTAATTAAATGGTAGTTAAAAAGAAACTAATCAAGAGCTGTTCAAAGAGAAGAAACTGGAGAGCAGAAGAAATTAAAAGTAAATGAAGCCTATTTCAGGGAGACTGCTGCCCATGGCAAACTGCTTTTGCTGATCTCCCACATTGTTGAACTAATATGCCCACTCCAAAATTTGTCAGCTTTGCCAAGCTGCCAGTTAACCCTTTCTGGAGCTCAGGGAACAGGGACTGCAGGAGGAGGGTGCTGTAGCTTTGTCTCTTCTTTCTTAAAAAAATCTCAAATCTCCGTTTAAAAACAAATTTACTGCATTTCTTTATTTGTGTGCATTTTGTGTGTGCATACCGAGCTTGTGGAGGTCAGAGGACTGCTTGTGGGTCAGTTGTCTGTGTGGGTCTTGGGGATCAAACTCAGGTAGTCAGACTTGGCTATAAGCACCTTTATCCACTAAGCCATCTATCTTACCTACACCTCCATTTTTTATTTTCATTCATTCATTCATTCATTCATTGGTTCAGGTTTTTTGAGACAGGGATTCTCTGTGTAGCCCTGACTGTCCTGTAACTCAGATCTTCCTGCCTTTGCCTTCCAGTGCTGGGACTAAAGACCTGTGCCACCACACCTGGCCACCTGCATTCTTTTTGCTTGTTTGGTTGTTGTTTGTGTGTTTCAGTTTGTAGCAAGGCTAGCTTTAGACTTGTGGTGAGAGGATCACTGCCTTAGCCTCCAAAGGGCTAGAATTACAGGCGTGAGCCACAACTCCTAACTCAGCAAGCGCTACTGGTTTTTTGTTTTTGTTATTTTTGAGACAGGGTTTCTCTGTGCAGTTTTGGTGCCTGTCCTGGAACTCACTCTTTAGACCAGGCTGGCCTCGAACTCACAGAGATCCGCTTGGCTCTGCCTCCCAAGTGCTGGGATTAAAGGCGTGCACCACCACTGCCCGGCCAAGCTCTACTTTTTAAGCCTCTTTCTGATTCCTCAGAGAAGGTGTCCTTGTGATTGTTCCCTTTAAAGCACATGAAATACTATGTTCTCTATATTAAGCACCTAAAATTAACCCCTGAAATGCCCCGCCAGGGCAGTGCTTGCTTTACACAGCCTGTCTGTGTGCTGACTGAGGAGCAGCTGGAGGCTGACTGGAGTTGAGTGCCTGCTGTCACTGCTAGTGTGTGCTAAGCCCTACGTGTGTCTGTGCTTTCACTTCGGAAGGCCACTTCGGCTTTGTTGTGAGCCTCCACCTGGCCCTCGGACACTTAGAGGGTCCGCTTGAAAGTGGCCGCATGTGTTTTCCCTCCGGGATTGACTTCTGTATTCCGAATCTTTTTGTTTTTCTTTTGGTGGTGGTGCTGATGTTCAGACCCAGCACGTTACACATGAGAGGCACAACCACTGAGCAGCACTCCCAGCTCCTGCATCCTGTAGCAGCGAGAGTCCTCTCTTTGGATCTCTTCAGCAACTTGTGCGTTTTCTCAGACAGGGAGTTGGGTGGCAGTGGAGCTGGCTGGCTCTTTAAACTCTCGCTGACAGACCAGGGTCGCCCTCAGTGGACACGGATAGGACATGGAATAGCGTTTGGTTTGATCTTTGACTTGCCAGGTCACAGTGCACCACACAAACTCAAACTGTTGAATTTCAGTTTACCTCATTTTAGCCTTGTTTTCTGCTGGCCTACACTTAGTCACTTCTATCAGTCTTGGTGAGCTCTCAAAAATAGCTCTCCTCCATGACAGGAATTGGCTCGTTCATCCCTCCAGACATCCAGAGAAGGCAAAGGCGACCGTAAGAGCAGGCTTCTGTAATTGCTGCCTACAATCTCCTTCCATAGCCTCCGAGTGCCTCTGTGGCAGTAGGAATTTAGGAGGCACAAGCAGGTCTTGTTTTTTAATTTATTACATTTTATGTATTTGCATGTGTGCACATGTGCCACAGTATACATGTGGATATCAGACATCTTGAAGGAAGTCAGTTCTCTCCATTCCACCATGTGAATTCTGGGTTCAAACTCAGGTCATCGGGCTTGGCAGCCATCTTTTCCCCGAACTCCCAATCTAACTCATTGGTGGGGATGTGTGGAGTTTGGGGTGTAGTACCCTGTGATCCAGCAGCCACAGCAGTACAGAGAATATGCAGCTGATCCTGACTCCTGCCACCTGGTTTCCTCCTGAGTGTCCTTGTAAATGTCCCTCTGTCTGTCTGTCTCTGGGCTTTGTGACTACTAGATGATCGTTGGTGAATGTGTCACATCCCCAAGGGTAACTTCACTTGCAAAAGGCTCTCCTGATGTCGAAATTAGAACTAGAGTTCAGGATTTATTTCAGTACCTTTCTAGGGAAAACTTACTTTATAGTCCCAAGAATTAGCTTCTAGCTTTCAGAGGCAGAGAGAATGGGGGCTGGGGTCATGGCTCAGCTGCCAAGAGCCCATCCTGCTCTACCAGAGGACCAGAGTTTGGTTCTAGCATGCATGGCAGGAGGCTTATAACTGCTTGTTACTCTAGCTCCAGGGAATCTGACACCTCTGGTCTCTGAGAGCACTGGCGCACGCATGTACAAACATACACACATACATAAAAGTTAAAAAATTAAAACTGGCCGGGCGGTGGTGGCGCACGCCTTTAATCCCAGCACTCGGGAGGCAGAGCCAGGCGGATCTCTGTGAGTTCGAGGCCAGCCTGGGCTACCAAGTGAGTTCCAGGAAAGGCGCAAAGCTACACAGAGAAACCCTGTCTCGAAAAACCAAAAAAAAAAAAAAAAAAAAATTAAAACAAAAAAAAAAATTAAAACTGGGTATGGGCCTATAGGCCTTTAATCCCAGCACTCGGGAGGCAGAGGCAGGCGGATCTCTGTAAGTTCGAGGCCAGCCTGGTCTGCAAAGCGAGTTCCAGGAAAGGCGCAAAGCTACAGAGGATCCCTGTCTCGAAAAACCAAAACAAAACAAAACAAAAACTGGGTATGGTCTTATAGGCCTTTAATACCAGCATGTGAGAGGCAGAGGCAGGCGGATCTCTGTGAGTTTGAGGCCAGCCTGGTCTACATAGTGGGTTCCAGGGCAGCCAGGGCTATATAGAAAGATCCTGTGTCAAAATAAATAAATAAAATTTAAAAAAAAAAAAAAAAAAAAAGAAAGGAAAATAAAGCCACATGCCCTGGTACACAGGAAGCTGGCATAGGAGAATCTTGAGTTCAAGGTTAGCCATGGTGGGTCCCCATTGCAAACAGAACAAAAGAAGGAAATAAGTGACCAGAAGTTATGACTTTTCTTCTGAACTTGCTCCGAAACAGACCTGCAGTCTGTGTTGCAGACAGTACATCCCATTTGAATAGTGCCAGTGGCTCTCTGCTTGACCTTAGGAATAGGACGTGACCTGAGGAGGGCCACTGCCAGGAGCAAGGAAGTTGGTCTTTGAAAATCCCAAGCCAGGCACAGAAGGGCACAGCATTCAGTGCTTTCTCAGAATGTTGGCACAGCTGTCCTGTGGAAACAGCACTGGAGATGTTTCACTGACCTTCTTTGGGCTGTAGCTTTTCTGCGTTTTATTTTAGTCCATTGTGCCTAGAAAGCATCAGGCAAGCATAAAGTGGTTGAGCTCCTAGCTGTGTGCAGTGTAACAGGAGGGCTGTGGAAACAGCTGTGTGGTGTGGCCCCTTTGCTCAGAACATTTTTAAAATCGTTGCGAGGCAAAGAAAGAAACCCATCATTTTATGTAAATAATTATATGTATAGTTTTTTAGGAGATTATAATTTTAAAGCAGATGTCAGTGAGGAGTAAAACATGGCTCATCCTCAACATTACCTCAGACTGACCTGGAACTCTCCATCTTCCTGCCATGGCCTCCGTGAACTGCAGGCATGTGCCCCCATTTCTGCCTCTCCTTGCTACCTCTAACACCTGCTCTTCACACTAAAGCTTCCTTCTTGGGCCTAGTGTGAGAAGACAGTTAATAACTTGGCTTTGGAGGCTTCTCAGATACATCCTTATGGGGGTGGGGGTGGGGGTGAGACTGTAACCAGTGCACGGTTCTCAACCTTCCTGATGCCGCCACCACCCTTTAATACAGTTCATGTTGTGGTGACCCCCCCAACCTTAAACTTTTCATTGCTACTTCATAACTGTAACTTCGCTACTGTTCTGAATCATAATGTAAATATCTGTGTTTTCTGATGGTCTTAGGTGACCCCAAGAGGTTGCAACCCACAAGTTGGGAACCATTGCTTTAAACATGTCAGGGAGAAAAGGCTCTACCTCTTTAGAGATTGGTGGCTTGTCCCTGGGTACTGGTTGGTTAGTTGATGACCAGGTTTCCTCATTGTGGTCTCCTGTAAGCAACAGGTTAAGGCAGATTGCTGGGAGACTCCTCCCAAGGCTGGAGGTTCCCTCTACTCTTTCTCTCCCATGATAAAAGATTTTAGTTCCCAGGCACACACATTTGGGTGTTTGTCATCCCGTAAGGGAGAGGAGGCCTGTGTTACGGACCCTTCGTGCTGTCGGCAAGTTCTGTGTTCCTGTTCATCTGTCAGCTTGCCCTTCCCACCCACCCACACACACCCGGCACTGTTCTATTTTAGAAGCATGGAGGCTCATTTTCCATCTCCTCCTGCTGCCCTGATTTTGTACAAGAGCATCCATACGAATTCTTCTGTGCTTGAATTTAACATTTAGGGCCTTCCTTAAAAAATGACATTCCTGTGGGGTGTGGTGGCGCACACCTTTAATCCCAGCACTTGGGAGGCAGAGGCAGGCAGATCTAAGTTGGAGGCCAGCCTGGTCTACAGAGTGAGTTCCAGGACAGCCAGGACGACACAAGAGAAATCCTGTCTCAAAAAAATAAAAAGGACACATTTCTAGTTGAGCGTGATGGTTCACACTTATAATCCTAATAGTCTAGTGACTGAAGCAAGAGGATCACTATGAGTTCAAAGCTAGCTAGGGCTACAGTATAAGACCCGATCTCACACATGCCACTGTGTGTGTGTGTGTGTGTGTGTGTGTGTGTGTGTGTGTGTGTAGGTGGGTGGGTCAGAGGACAGTGTGTGTGTGTGTGTGTGTGTGTGTGTGTGTGTGTGTAGTTGGGTAGGTCAGAGGACAGTGTGTGTGTGTGTGTGTGTGTGTGTGTGTGTGTGTGTAGGTGGGTAGGTCAGAGGACAGTGTGTGTGTGTGTGTGTGTGTGTGTGTGTGTGTGTAGGTGGGTAGGTCAGAGGACAGTGTGTGTGTGTGTGTGTGTGTAGGTGGGTAGGTCAGAGGACAGTGTGTGTGTGTGTGTGTGTGTGTGTGTGTGTGTGTAGGTGGGTAGGTCAGAGGACAGTGTGTGTGTGTGTGTGTGTGTGTGTGTAGTTGGGTAGGTCAGAGGACAGTGTGTGTGTGTGTGTGTGTGTGTGTGTGTGTGTGTGTGTGTGTAGGTGGGTAGGTCAGAGGACAGTTGTGGAGCTGGTTCTCTTTCTACCTTTACATGAATCTCAGGTGTTGAATTCAGGTTGCCTGGCTGGCACTCCAGTACCTTTTCCTTGCTAAGCCATCTTGACAGCTTTGAAGATGAGATTTCCTAATTGCTTTTCTTCCCTGTCTTGGATCTGCCATTCTTTCAATTCATCCTATATTTGCTAGGTTAGTTATTGATACTAGCCACACCCCCAGAGTCTCTCTGTGTAGCCCTGGCTGTCCTGGAACTCACTCTGTAGACCAGGCTGACCTCGAACTCAGAGATCTGCCTGCCTCTGCCTCCTGAGTGCTGGGAGTGGGCCACCACTACCCAGCAACTAGCAGCCATTGTGTGTGAACACCCATCTCAGTTCCCATAGCAGACATTCCCTACTTTCCAAGGACAGATTTCACCCAAGTCCCTGCTTGGTATTTTGGAATGGAAGGAGCAAGTTAAGCTTTGGTTTGCTGTAGTAAGTGTGTACCTCTGGTCAGTCTCTGTCTTGTATTTATAAGAGATTTCTGTTTCAGTTTATTGAATCCTGGCATGCCCTGCAATACTCAACCAAGATCCTGGCCTCAAAACTCGTGGGTTCATGCAGTCTTACTCATCCTCCTAAGCAGTGATACTGCCCTGCCTTGCTTAGCCTCCTCTAGCAGGTGTGCGTGTTCTCAAGGCCTTTGAGCTTGGTGTCTTATGAATGATTAAGTTATTATAATTGACTTGAAAGTTTATGTTACTGGACTCCTAAGTGTCTCCCCTTATTCAGTTGTCTCCCTCTTTATTATGTATACAGTATTCTGCCTGCATGTGTCCCTGCAGGCCACAAGAGGGCACCAGATCTTATTACAGGTGGTTGTGAGCCACCATGTGGTTGCTGGGAATTGAACTCAGGACCTCTGGAAGAGCAGCCAGTGCTCTTAACCGCTGAGCCATCTCTCCAGCCCCAGTTGTCTCCCTCTTTTGGGCTTTTTGTCTATAAGACTATGGCGACTTCATGTGTTCTCATAGTTGTGGCCCAATACCTCAGTAGACTGAGTTATAAAATTAAAACATAAAGCCATCTGGGCAGTGGTGGTGCATGTTTTTAATCTAACACTTGGGAAGCAGAGGCTAGCAGATTTCTGTGAGTTCAAAGTGAGCCTGGTCTACAAAGTGAGTTCCAGGACATCTAAGGCTGCACAAAGAAACCCTGTCTCAAAAAAACCAAGAACAAACAAACAAACATAAAGGCAGGTGTGGTGTTGCATGCCGTTTGTCCTAGCACTTGGGAAGTAGAGGCAGGAGGATCTCGTTGAGTTGAAGGCCAGCTTGGTCTACAACTTTGTCTCAACACAAAACAGACCAGCTTACCACCAAAAACAGAACCAGAGTGCAGCCTGGGATCTTTCCGCAGAAGTGGGGTCAGGCGGTGACAGTGCCCACAGCCTCTCCTCTGAAGAGGCTTGGGAAGGTAGACTGACTGACCAACTTTCTTTCTTTGACAGTTTCACTATGTAGTCCTGGCTGGCTTGGAACTCGTTCTGTAGACCAAGATGGCCACAAACTTGGAATGATCTTCCTGCCTCTCCCTCCCAGGTACTCGGGTCATAGGCTCATGCCATGGCTCATGCAACCATGCTCAGCCAAGGAAGACATTCTATAGTGATTTTACACACTTTGTAAAGACTTACAAAGCCGAAAGGTGGTCATTTATTGCCATGTAAAATTGTGTTTAGTAAATATCCAATTGGTTAACTAACATGTAGCAGTTTCTTTTTATAGTTGTTTGTGGTTTTGAGACCTAGTCTTGCTGTGTAGCCCTGGCTGGCCTGGGACTCCTCATCTAGACCAGGGTGGCCTTGGCCTTGTGGCAATGATCTTGCCTCTGTTTCCCAAAAATGACCTACCACACCTGGATGCAGCATTTCTTCACCTTCACCTTTTGGTTCTTTTTCCACAGAAGTATAAAAGTGATTTGTATGAGCTGGGGTGGAGGCAGGGGTGGGGGGGTTAGGGGTGGGAGCGGGGATGGTGTACATGCCTTTAATCCTAGCACCCAGGCAGCAGAGGTGGGCAGATCTCCAAGTTCAAGACCAGCCTGAAGGGCTACACAGACAAATATAAGATTTGTATGGGGGGCTGGAGAGATGGCTCAGAGGTTAAGAGCACTGGCTGCTCTTCGAGAGGTCCTGAGTTCAATTCCCAGCAACCACATGGTGGCTCACAACCATCTGTAATGAGATCTGGTGCCCTCTTCTGGCCTGCAGTCATACATGCTATATACATAATAAATAAATCTTTAAAAAAAAAAAAAAAAAAAGATTTGTATGGGAATTCATATACAGGGCCCTGATCATTCACTCTGTAAACTGACATGAATAAAGCACATTAACTGGATTTTATTTAACCTTTCAACACTACACATAATCCTGAGACTGAAAAGAGAGTATCTCTGAAATAAGAAGACCACAGAGTTGTGACAGGCTCTGAATGGGATTACATAGGATAACAAGTGAGCTATTAAGAGGAAGTTATCTAGGGGCTGGAGAGATGGCTCAGCCGTTAAGAACACTGGCTGCTCTTCCAAAGGACTCAGGTTCAGTTCCCAGCACCTACACGGCAGCTCACAACTGTCTGTAACTTCAAGATCTGACACCCTCACATAGATAGCTATACATGCAGGCAAAACACCAATGCACATTAAAAAAAGAGAGAGAGAGAGAGAGCCGGGCGGTGGTGGCGCACGCCTTTAATCCCAGCATTCAGGAGGCAGAGGCAGGTAGATCTCTGTGAGTTTGAGGCCAGCCTGGGCTACAGAGTGAGTTCCAGGAAAGGTTCTAAAGCTACATAGAGAAACTCTGTCTCAAAAAACCAAATAAATAAACAAACAAATAAATAAATAAAAGAGGAAGTTATCTGGGTTCGTGGGTAACTGTGGCTTCCTCCTATTTGCTGTGGCCTTGGAAGATTCACTGAGCATCTGGTTGTAAGGAGTTTGCCTTCCCATCTCTGAATGTCCTCGGTCCCCTCTTGCTGTACCTTCTGTGTCTCATTAAAAGAATACTCATTAGATGTGTTTGTGTCCAGATGTGATCACCATATGCTTGTCTGAGGGAGAGAGCTGCCAGCCTTGACTCCCTGGCTTCATAATCCTTCCACAGTCTCCTAAATCCCCTGTCCATGGAACAAGAGGAGGTAAATCTGGAGACTCCACATATAAAGAGATGACAGTGTATTTCTACCAGATCCACCCCCACCCTTTTTTCCTTCCAGGACTGGGAATAAAACCTGTTGTCTAGAGCATGCTAGGTAAGCACTCTGCCACTGAGCTACAGCCTTAGCCCAAGAAATGGAAGTGTGATTACAGGTTGCTTTCTCTTTATATATGTATACTTGATACTACTGATAGCATTTATCAATTGCATTAATATTCAAATATCCACACAGTACTTTGAAACCCTGAAGGATCTGTTTCCTTTTTTATTTTATTTTTTTTAAGGTTTGTTTATTTATTATTTATACAGTGTTCTGCCTGCATTTGTCCCTGCAGACCAGAAGAGGGCACCAGATCTTATTACAGGTGGTTGTGAGCCACCATGTGATTGCTGGGAATTGAACTCGTCCTCTGGAAGAATAGTCAGTGCTCTTAACCGCTGAGCCATCTCTCCAGCCCCGTTTCCTTTTTTAAATTAAAAAAAAATTCTTTTTAAACAGTGTCTTTCACTGTAACTCAGGCCAGCCTACAGCTCCGTGTTCTCCTCCAGACTGGCCTGTGACTGGGAACCACCGTGTCTCTTTTAAGATGAGGTTTTACAGTGTAGCCCTCGCCGGCCTGGAACTTACTGTGTAGATCAGGCTAGCCTTGAACTCACAAAGATCTGCCTCCTGCGTGTTGGGATTAAAGATGTGTGCCACCATGTCTGTTTATGTTGTCCCCACCTGAGCCTCCCAGGTGCTCTAGTAGCAGTCATGTGACACCGTACCTGGTCTGATTGACATTTTAATGTAGGTAGACAACGGTTTTGCGTGTCTTACTAAGGGAAAACGGCATGAGGGCGTCCCTTTACTGCCTCTACACAGAGTTCTCATCTGCCCGTGGCGAAAGTAGCTGCATGAGACTGCTGTGGTTGGATTTTCTCATCATTCCTAGGTCTGGGTTTGCCATCAGTGACCACTCAATCTTGCTGCCTAATGTCTAGTTCGGGCACTTCTCTTTATTGACCATTTTGGGCATGGACTGCAGGATTGTCAGACACTTCTTCATCCTGCTCTCCTTTCCATACTGTCTGGTGTGCTAGGTCCAGCTGGGGAAACCCAGTGAACATACCACTTGGAGAAGTCGGGGCAAAGGATTCCCAAGAGACTGCTGCCGTCTTTTGGCTGTCCTTTCTAATTTAGGGCCGTAAGGAAGTGGTGTTGGTATCAACACAGTGTTGACACATGTCTTTAGTGCAGGCTGACAATCTAAAGAAATAAGTACACATTCCTCCCACCTCCCAAAAAAGGATGTGACTCATAACTACCATCCCAGCTCTCAGGAGGCTGAGGTAGGAGGATTGCCATAAGTTTGAGGCCAGCCTGAGATACATACTGAGTACCAGGTTAGCCAAGGTTACATAGCAAGACCTTGTCTCAAAAAAAAAAAAAAGAAGAAGAAGAAAAGAAAAGGAAAAGACTGGGAATGTAGTTAAGTTGGTAGAAAGCTTTCTTTACATGCAAGAAGCTTTGGGTTTGAGCCCCATAAACCAGGTGGGTGGAGTGCCTGTAACCTCAGCATTCTGGAGTTGAAAGCAGGAGGATCAGAAGTCCAAAGTCATTGATGGAGGTCAGCTTGGCTGCTTGAGACCCTGTCTCAATGAGCGAGTGAGTGAATGAATGAATGGATGAATAAATGAATGAATGAATGCAAGAACAGAAAAGGCCCTTTAAAATAAATAGTTCATGCCTTGCACAGTGTCTCCTCCCTTGGGAGCTGAAGGGTGGGAGTGGAGGGGGAGCTGTGCTTGCTAGTGTCCTCCAGATGCCCCTTCTGGGAGCTGGATTCTCCAGTCTGCTTCTGAAGCCAGCAGCTTGGTTAGGAAGGTCTGCTCTACAGAAGAGCCTTTTGTCTGTGGTTTAAAGCATCCGATGTTCTTTTTACTTTGTCTTTCAGTGGCTTGAGTCCAGCCAATGATACTGGAGCCAAGAAGAAGAAGAAGAAACAGAAGAAGAAGAAAGAGAAAGGCAGCGACACAGATGTGGCCCAGGATCAGCCTGTGAAGGTAACGAGGAGACTCCTTAGGGCTGATGGGTGTTGAGGTCAAAGTGTAGGGACAGTTCAGACTGGTCATCTCCACTCCAGTGCTGTCTGTCCTCTGTGCCCTTCCTTGGTGATGAAACGGTTCTCAGTACCTTAAAAGACCCAGCAGGTGTACCCGACTCCAGCGCAGTACCAGAATTACAGAATTACAGGCGCATATCGCATGTGTGTGTGTCAGGTGCCACGGAGTGATGATGTGACAGCCCCTGCTTCTTAGAGCCGTGGTTCTTGGTCTTCTGGGTCTTAAGTCTCTTGCAGCCAGGCCTGGTGACCAGCTTGGTCCCGTGGACCCACACAGTGGTAGGAGAGAACTGACTCCTGAAAGTTATTCTCTAACTTCCACACACACACTGTGGCACGTGCACATGTACACACATACACAATATTTGTTTTTTGGTTTGGTTTTATTTTAGGGGGGATTGTTTTTTTTTTTCAAGATAGAGTTTCTCTGTGTAGCCTTGGCTGTCCTGGAACTCACTCTGTTGACCCGGCTGGTCTTGAACTCACAGAGATCTGACTGCTTCTGCCTCCTGAGTCCTGGGATTAAAGGCATGTGCCACCACCTCCCAGCTACAAAATATTTTTTAATTTAGAAGAAAGTCATTAGCAGCAGTTCTCAACCTGGGGTCATGACCCCTTTCACAGAGGTCACGTATCAGATAGCCTGCATATCAGATATTTACATTATGATTTATAACAGTAGCAAAATTACAGTTACGAAGTAGCAACAGAATAATTTTATGGTTGGGGGTCCCCACAACATGAGGGACTGTATTAAAGGGTTGCAGCATTAGGGAGGTTGAGAACCACTGTGTTACAGTATCACAATCAAAGAGCAAACCATCAGAATACCCATCAGTTAATCAGTCAGGGCCTGGGTCAATACACTGTGGTGCATACACGGAGTGCATTTGGCGGCACAGCATGTAGTTTTGTCTCCCCGAAGAGAAGGTCTAAGACACTGGGATTAATGTGCTAAGATCCAACCAGGAGCCTCCTGCACACTTGCCGTGCTCTGCTACTGAGCCACACCCCTAGCTTCCTTCGAATGCATAGGTTTGAGGTTTGTTTTGTTTCATAAATTTTATTTAAGATACAGTCTCACTGTGTATCCCTGGTTGCCTTGGAACTTGCTGTGTCGACCAGACTGATCTGGAATTTACAGAGATCCTCCGGCTTCTGCCTAGGTTAAAAGTGTGTGCCATGTCTGACCTATGGCATAATTTGTTGTAGAATAATATGAAACTGAATTTTATGCTTTTTTTGCTTTTTTATGTGTTATTTTTGTGACCCTAGGGCTTGAACTCAGTGTCTTGCACATGCAAAGCAAGTTCTCTACCACTAAGCTATACCTCTAGCACCCATTTTTGCTCTGTGTGGGGGCTGTAGGTGTGTCTGTGGATGTGGATGCACATGCTTCTTCATACCAGGTGAGGCAAATGTACAGCCTACCTGGAGAAGTTCAAGGTAACTTTTGACAGTTGGTTCTCTCTCTCCACTATGTGGGTCCTGGGTATTGGACTCAGGTCATCAGGCGTGGCGAGAAATACCTTTACCCACTGAGCCGTCTTACCAGCTTCCAATTTTGCTTTTTGAAAAAGATGTCTGTGGTTTTAGAACTTGCATCCAGAGAAGTCTGGGGTTCTATATATTTCTCACATTTTTTAGGTTAAAACTATTTGTACAAGGATTATAGTTAAGGAGACGAGGTTGATTTTTATGCGTCTAGGTATTTTGCCTGCACGTATATCTATGCATCACGTGAGCAGTGTCTATGGAGGCCAGAAGAGAGTGTTGGAACCCCTGGAACTGGAGTCAGAGACAGTTGTGAGCTGCCATGTGGGTGTTGGAAATCAAACCTGGGTCCTCTGGAAGGGCAGCAGTGCTCTTAACTGTTGAGACATCTCTCTAGACCCTTCCTCTTTTTGTTTTTTTCCTTTTTAAGACGTTATCTTATGTTGCCCATGCTCCTTGAATTTCTGACCCTCATATCCAGGCCTCTCAGGGACTACAAACTTATGCCACTACACCTAGCTTTAGGTTTTTTTTTTCCTTTGTATTTTCTATATTCTGCATTGCTTGAAATTTTGCACTTGGCTCTATTACTTTTGGCGTAAACAACATGAGATTGAGATGGGGAAAAATAGAATAGGCAAATCCAAGTGTGGTGGTGCACACTGGTAATCCTAGCAGAGGCAAAAAGTCAGCTGAAAGTTTGAGGTCAGCCTGGTCTACTTAGGGGTTTCCTGGCCAGCCAAGACTATATAGTGAGACCCTGTACAAAACAAAAAAAGACCAAAAAATAAAACAACAATATCCCATAAGTAGCACCCATTAGCTAATTTTTAGCTACTCTTTTCTCCATTTCTTTCTTTTTTTTTTTTTTTTTTTTTTTTTGGTTTTTCGAGACAGGGTTTCTCTGCGTAGCTTTGCACCTTTCCTGGAACTCGCTTTGGAGACCAGGCTGGTCTCGAACTCACAGAGATCCGCCTGACTCTGCCTCCTGAGTGCTGGGATTAAAGGCGTGCACCACCACTGCCCGGCTTCTTTTCTCCATTTTTTATATAAATAACCTCTGATTAGAACTAAAGAACCAGCCGGACGGTGGTGGCGCACGCCTTTAATCCCAGCACTCGGGAGGCAGAGCCAGGCGGATCTCTGAGTTCGAGGCCAGCCTGGGCTACCAAGTGAGTTCCAGGAAAGGTGCAAAGCTACATAGAGAAACCCTGTCTCGAAAAACCAAAAAAAAAAAAGAACTAAAGAACCATGTACTTTTTTTTTTTGTACCCTTTAACTTGAACTCTTGGTTGTATGTTTGTGTGTACTTGTTCATGTATGTTGCACATCTTATGTGGAGGCTGGAGGCCAGTATCAGGTTTCTTTCTTAATCACTTGCCACCTTATTTTTGAGATGTTTCTCATGAATCTGGAGCTCCATGACTTGGCCAGATTGGATGGGCTGTTGGTCCTCCTAGCTCCTCCTCCCCAGCAGAGGGATTATGCACACACCTGCATGCCGACTCTTTTGTCTTGGTGCTGAAGAGCAGGCTCAGGTCCTCATGCTGCAATGAGGCACTCATTCAGCACTTTACCAGCTGAGCTGTCTCTACAGCCCTGAACACTTGGTGTTTTCATACAGGGTCTCATGTAACCAAGATGGGCCTCAAACACCTTTTTTTTGTTTTTGTTTTTTTGTTTTTTGGTTTTTCGAGACAGGTTTCTCTGTGTAGCTTTGCATCTTTCCTGGAACTCACTCAGTAGCCCAGGTTGGCCTCAAACTCACAGAGATCCACCTGCCTCTGCCTCCTGAGTGCTGGGATCAAAGGTGTGTGCCGCCACCGCCTGGCGGTCTCAAACTTCTAATCCTCTTCCTCTACCTCCTGAGAACTAGGACTACAGATGTGTACTCCTGTACCATGCTAACTCTTTTGTTTGTTTGTCTGTCTGTCTGTCTGTTTATTTGAGACAGGCTCTCACTATTTAGCACTGGTTGGCCAGGAGCTCTCTGTGTAAACGAAACTGGCTCACAGAGATTTGCCCGCCTCTGCCTCCCAGTGCTGGGATAAAAGGTGTGCTTTAGCACACCTGGCCTAGCTAACTCTTGAACTCACAATGACTCATAAGTCTTGTTAACACAATGGATCTTTTCTTTCTCCACCTGTCTTGTCCAGATGAACTCTTTGCCAGCAGAGAGGATCCAGGAAATACAGAAGGCCATTGAGCTGTTCTCAGTGGGTCAGGGACCTGCCAAAACCATGGAGGAGGCCAGCAAGCGAAGCTACCAGTTCTGGGATACACAGCCAGTCCCCAAATTGGGTACGTATTTCCTTTTGCAGGTGAGAGCAAGGAATGCGTCTTAGCTTCACTTCTGTGGGAGTTTTGTAGGGGAGGCCATAAGAGGTCCTAGAGATCATTATTTCTGGAGGATTGTCTGTAAAAGGGGCACATAAAAGACTGTTGTTCAGAGACCTTATCATTTCACAGCAGCACACACAGAACAAACGACAATTCTTTTTAGTCCATCATCATCTTAAATCTACAGAGAACAATTAGCATGTGATGAGTGGGGATGCCTGTCCGTGGGTCTATCTTCCCACTTAAATTATGAAAGACTGTTTTGTTTGTGTGGACCAATGTGAACTCTGAAGCCATAATGAAGTCAGGAGGGGTGGCACCTTTACTTCCGGCTCCTGGAGGCAGAAGCAAATGGATCTCTGTGTTTGAGGCCAGCCTGGTCTATAAGGGGTGTTTCAGCCAGAGCTACATAGTGAGACCCTGTCTCAAAATAAAACTAATCTAAAAAATGCTGTAATAAACTTGTAAAGGGATTAGACAGACAGAAATCCCAAAAGTATTCCAGAAGTGATTGCGCATGCTGGAGTTAGAGGTGTCTGCTAGGCCTGAACTACAGCTGACCTTGGCCACTGACCTCAGGGCTTCTGGTGGACAAAGGTTTTAGGAGTGATTGGGTTTTGCTTCTGGGACCGTTGAGGACCACTTCTTCTTTTTTATGTATGTAGTTGAGGAAGTAACTTGTGTTTTCTTAAAATCTTTATCATTTTTAAACTATCTGATTGTGTGTGTATGAGTGCCTGTGAATGCAGCCATGGAACAACAGGCAGATGTGAGCCTCCCAATACTGGTGCTGGGACTGAATTTGGGTCCCTGCAGCATGTTCTCTTAATTGCTGAGCCATCTCTCCAGCCCCAAAACGCATGCTCTAACACCAAATGTAAGTTATGATCAAGTTGCCAGTGTAACTATCCTCCAGAAACATTATAAGACTTCTGGTACATTGTGGGAGGGCAGAGCCAAGTCAAATACCAGGAGGTAAAAGACAGCTGTGCCCACATTTGTCTGCAGAGGTGGAAAGCATACATAGCAGGTGTTTCCTGACTTAAAGTGGTCAGTGCCATGATGGGTAACCAGTATAAAGTAAAAATAGCCAGGCGTGGTGGCACATCCTTTAATCCTAGCACTCTGGAGGCAGAGGCATCTCCATGAGTTTGAGGCCCGCCTAGTCTATATAATGAGTTCTAGGACAGCCAGGGCCATGTAGAGAGACCCTGTCTCAAAAACAGAACAATGTAAGCTCTGCTCTTGGACAGATGTAGCTGTCAGCTTGGCAACAACACAGACACGATTTGAGGAGATAAAAATGGGGAGGGAACAGTGAGGGATACATTGTCTATCTGCTCCCCATATCTGCACTGTATTTGAAGAGTGTTTTCAAGACAGGGTCCTTGAACTTGTGGCCAACCCTCCTGCCTCACTCAGCTGTCTAAGCTGTGGGATTACAGGTGTGAACCACCATTCTCGGCCTAAATGGGGGACTGTTGATTGTAAAGTTCATGCAGTATGCTGTGTTGAGTTGGGCCTTCCTGTGGCGTAGACCTGTTATCCCTGCTACTTGGGAGGTAGAGACAGAAAGCATAAGTTCAGGGCCAGCCTGAGCCACAGACAGAATGAGTTCAAGGCCAGTTTGGATAAAGTAGAAAGACTTTGTCTCAAAAAATAAAATAAAAAAAAGGGTACTGTGTTAATAACATGTCTCACCTTTAGGGAGATTTTAATTAAACTCTGTTCTACTGAAGAGGCCTAGAATTCTTCATAGTTTAAAAATCACTGTAAGTTCACCTTTGAAAGGCCTCCAGACAGTTTTTAGTCTGTATCAGGGCATATTCAACTTTTTCCATTTGTGATTCCTTTTTCTTTCTTTTCTTTTTCTTTTTTGTTTTCTTTGAGACAAAGTTTCTCTCTATAGCCTTGGCTGTCCTGGATCTCGCTCTGTAGACCAGGCTGGCCTCGAACTCACAGAGATCCACCTGCCTCTGCCTCCCAAGTGCTGGGATTAAAGGTGTGTGCCTTTTAGCCTGAAAACTTTTGGTGTATACAGATGGCTCAGTGGGGAAAGGAGCTTGCTGCCAAACCTCATAACCTGAGTTTGATCCCTAGAACTTGGTGGAAAGAGAAAAATGACTCTTGCAAGTTGTCTTCTAACCTCCACAACATACTGTGGCATGGAAGATAAAACCAAATTTACAGGCTGGGCATGGTGATGTTTAGCTGTAATCCCAACACTTGAGAAGTGGAGTTAGAAGGATCAAGAGTTCAAGGCCATGGACTTGAGAGATGGCTTAGTGGTTATAGATGACTGGAGCTTGGTTACCACCACCCACATGAGACAAATCATAACTGCCTGAATTGCAGCTCCAGGGGATCCAGTGCCCTTTTATGACCACTTAGTGTGTATACACATGTGTCATATACATAAAAAATATATATCTTTAATAAAAATACCCTCATCAGAGAAGCTTCTCCTCACAGCAGAAGGTAATTTACACAGTTGGGACCTGATCCATGTGCAGAAAATAAAGGACTTTTATTGCTGCCAGAGGACCAGCTTCCAGCAGCACATGTTATACAAAAAAATCCACTATGTCAGCGAGAATTAAAGCTCTCTATCTGATGCGTAAAGAAACAAATGCTTTCTGATGGTAACTTTCTCTTTTACTTCATCTTGAAAAATCTCTGTCTCCACACAGCTACATCTCTCTTCTACATAGCCACACATCTCTATACAGCTGCACATATCTGTACAGCTATATTTCTCTGTCTCCACACAGTTACATCTCCTTCTCCTCACAGTTATATATCTCTCTTCACATTTCCACATCTCTCTACTACACAGAATAAACTCTGGACAAATATATGAGTTACATTTTCAGGGTCATATAACATTTCTTGAGTAAACAAAAAGAAGTAGGACCATTCTGATAACACATGAGAAACTACACGGTTTCTCTTGGACTAGAGATATCACACTAACCAGCCAGTGAGTAAGTAACCATGGCAACGTTAGCCAGACTGTAAAGCAAGGACAGGAGACACATAGTGCTCAGCATTTCCCAACAGTGACATTGAAATTCAAAACTTAAACAATAAACAGTTAGTTTGCTGAACCTTGAGTGGTTAGGAGTTCATGCAAAGTCAGTTGCTGCAGGGAGTTACATTCTGAAGTTGCTTCATGTCTGACCTTGTGCGGTTCATATGCAGGGGCAACTAGTCTGCTTTGAATTTGCTCTGAGGTCTTAAATCAGCTAATGGTATAAAAAGCTGTCTTTGTAACTGAGAATATTATTATTTTCCTGTTTCAGTCTGAGCAATAAAAAATATCCCAGTATTATTTCTATTCATCAAAATTGTACAGCTTAAGAAGAAATCATCTTCCTGACCTTCCACAGATATATATGCCCCAAAAGTACAAACCACACCACCGATGGGCTGTGGAAAGAACCCCATAGCTGTTGTTTTTAGGGAGGAACTGTGGCAGCACAGAGAACATTACAGACAGAAACAAACGGTGTCCACAGCCAGTAACCCCACGGTCTTTGCCTAGTGGGGCTCCCCATCAGAGAGTTATTCATCTGGTGGGTCGACTTGTTGAATATTAGGTGTCATTTGCTGTATTGTATATTCTCTGGCCTCTGGCAGACTGTAGGGTGCTCAGCCCTAAATGGGACATTTACATCACACCTCTCCTCCCAAGGCTCAGGGATCTGCACAGGAGAGGAGGGAGAACAATTGTAAGAGGTGGTAATAGCATCAGAGAAAGTGTTCTGCAGACACTACAGCGGCTGTGACTGTGCACACGGCCTGCTCAAGCTCTTCCAGACAAAACCTCAGCATTGTGCAAGGAAGGCGGACACAGAGCCCCACCACCAGCTGAGGAGCTGTTGGCATTTGATAGCTGCTGGGAGAGGGAGAGTGGGTTTTCTCTAATGATGTGACCCCTGGTCGGCACACTACACACCAGGGCAGGCTTCACTCCCACCACTGGCTGGACAACAGAAATTGCACTCAGTGGAGAAAGAAAAAAAAAATCTCAAGTTGGGTGGGAATGGTAATGGGAGAAGTTTGGGGGTGACTATGTTCAGATACATTGTATGAAATTACTAAAAATATTGCTGAAAATTAAAACAAATCAAGAGTTCAAAGCTAGCCTCCAATATGCAGTGAGTTTGAGGTCAGATTGTACTACATGAGATAATGTCTTAAAAAAGCATTTGCAGCCGGGCGGTGGTGGCACACACCTATAATCCCAGCACTCCGGAGGCAGAGCCAGGTAGATCTCTGTGAGTTCAAGGCCAGCCTGGTCTACAGAGTGAGATCCAGGACAGCCAAGGTTGTTACACAGAGAAACCCTGTCTTGAACTCCCCCCTCCCCCCCAAAAAAAACCTTTGCATAAGAGTATGCTTTTTTTTTTTTTTTTCCTTTTTTCCAGACAGGGTTTCTCTGTGTAGCCCTGGCTGTCCTAGAACTCGATTTGTAGACCAGACTGACCTCGAACTCACAGAAATCTGCCTGCCTCTGCCTCTCAAGTGTTGGGATTTAAAGGTGTATGCCACTATTGCCCCACCAGATATAGTTTTTATTTTCACATAAAGAACTAAATCCTTCTGGGCATGGATATATGCCTTTACTATAAAACAGAATTTGTTGATGATTTTATTTTTTATTTATGTGGGAGCTGGAGAGATAGCTCATGGTTAAGAATACTTGTTCTTACAGAGGACCCAGGTTAGTTCCCAGCACCTATGTGGTGATTGCCAACCATCTATAACTCCAGTTCCAGGGCATCTGACCCCTTCTTCTGACCTCCATGGGCACCAGGCACACTATGGTACATATACATACAAGCAGGCAAAGCACTCATACACATCAAGAAATAAAATAAAATAAATAAGCTTACATTTTTATGTGCCTGTCCCTGTATTTGTTTTAGGTATTCATTTGCCCCAGAGGCTAGAAAGGGTGTCATGTACCACGTCCCCTGGAACTGGCCTTACAGGTCCATATGAGCCACCTGACATGGGTGCGGGGAACTGACCTGGAGTCCTCGGAAGTGCAGCCATGCTCTTAATCACTGCACCATCTTCCAGCCCTGTACAGTAGTCTTGGTCTGAGCCAAGGTTTCTAAGGCAGACTTCATTGATGTTTCATAGCACGTTGGCATGCACATGTGTGTTCAGAGTCAAGGCTACAGTGAAGTCACAGAACACTGTCTGGAATATCTCAGATTTGGTACATGTTTAATTTTCAATTTGCTTCTGGTATGTGTGTTCAAAACCATTTACTATTCCCACACTTTTCTTGACCCCTCACACTCTCACGTACATAAGCTCGGGTCATGACATACAGTAACTTCAGGAGCTTTGGTCTGGAACAGTTGTTACATGCTCTGAATGAGCCTTCAGTTCCTCTTCAGATCATGCCGTTCTTTCCTTGTCGAGGGGAGCAGACGTTTTCTTCTCAGCTTTACCTGTACCTCTGCGCCTCAGCGGGCCCTCCACCTTGTGCTGCTCTGGGCTCTGCACAGCAGGTGTGGGAGGCAAAAAGAAGTAAGTGACTGAGAACAGCTGGAAGTAATCAGATGGCTGGGTATCTGGTGTATACCTGTAATCCAGCATTAGGAGGCTGAGACAGGAGGATTGCTGTGAGCACAAGGCCAGCTATGTAGCATTCTCCTGTCTTAAAAAAACAAAGGTTGACTCCTTGACTGCCTGGTTTTCCTCTCCAGCCTTCATCTCAGCCTCCCCAGCTCTCTCACAGAGAGGGGGGATGTGTCAGGGAGGCTTCCTGGCAGCATCTGCAGACCCGTGATTCAGCCCAAAGGCATTCACCTCAAAGCACTGCGGCCCTGCGCTGGCAGTGGCAGCTCCTGGCCCACAGGGTTGGAAGCTGAGGCTTCAAGGCTGAGAGAGCCTGGCTCCTAGAAGCCATCATCTGCTGAGGAGTCAGCCCAGTCCTTTGTTGTTGCTCTTGACACAAAGGCGGCCTTGTTGCAGCTCCTTACAAATCTCCTCAGGTCAGGGAAGGGTGTCTGGGCTAGAACATGAAGACACTCTTCACCAACCAGAAGGCAGGAAGCCAGATTAGCTGTGATGAATATTTGTCATTCAGGAGTATTGGGATAAATCCATGGAGTCTATTTAGTGATCAAAGGAATTTATTTAGGGGTAAACTCACAACCACAGGAGATTTATCGTAGGGTCTGGGAAAGCTGAACTATGTCCCATGCTGAACAGCTTGGTCCAAAATCTCAGCATCCAGAACCACGAGGTAGCCAAGAGGGGCCAGCATGCTTGTATACCAGGTCTGAAGGGTCCCCAGTGGCCACGCCCCAGGGGCTGGTACCTCAAGGTCATAGGCAGGTGTAACAGCTCAGCCTGCCTCACTAGGGGCGCTGCTTCAGGGCATGGCTCAAACAGCTACCCACTACATCTTCCCTTTTTGTCTAAATAAGAAAGTTCTAACCTAACACAAAACTATATACACTAGGAATGATTATCAAGGAGAAATAAAGGTTAATGACATAAACAGATGGAACTACAACCAACAAGACCAACATCAAACAAGAGACACATACTAAAATCCAGAGATGTCCAGAACACAGGTAAATGGTATGTTAGGTTATTTCAAAAGCTGTCCTATTGTGAAGAATCTGAATCTAGTACTTAGTATGTTCTAGCTAAGAAGATTGTAACTGTTAGTCTTTAACCCCATCAAAGACCTGAGAAGGAATATAATAATACCTGAGAAAATGGGAAATCTTTCAATAGAGACAGCTGGCAGCCTGGACAGTCACCTAAAGTTTCTCAGCACCATTGGGGCATCCAGTTTGACTACAGGCCTAGAATATCTGACAGAACATTTTCAGAAGCAGGAATTTTGAAAGACCATCTTACCCTGTCTTGGCAGAGTTCAGTAGTCGCTTTTCCTTGTGTCCTGCTCATCAGAAAAGGACAGCATTCGTACTGTCAGTAGTCGAGGTAAGGGCAGGTCTTTGCCCAGCAGGCCTTTATGCCAGAAAGAAGACAAACTTCCAAATGGAGTGTCTTAAAAGCCCAACATTTTCTCGGGATCAGATCGGTGCTGCCAGGAGCTCGTGTCTCACGTCAGCAGAATTCTAAGTTATTTAAATGCATGGCCACCAGGGACTCTAAGACCTGGGATGTACGTATGCTGGTCCCTCTTGGCTACCTCGTGGTTCTGGATACTGAGATTTTGGACCAAGCTGTTCAGCATGGGACATAGTTCAGCTTTCCCAGACCCTACGATAAATCTCCTGTGGTTGTGAGTTTACCCCCAATTAAGTTCCCTTGATCATTAAATAGACAATGTGGATTTATCCCAATATCTGGTGCTCACAGCCTCCTCAAGGTCATAGGCAGGTGTAATAGTCACGGCTGCCTCACTAGGAGCGATGCTTCAGGGCATGGCTCAAACAGCTCCCAACTACGTAGGAGCCCAAGGGAGATTTACAAGGGTTTCCAGAAATGAGCCACCTTAGATCCCACAGAGTCTTCCCAGGTTTTCCATGCGTTGGACCTCAACTAGGGACCAACGGTGACTGGAGAAAAGAGTTTACAGTTGCCAAGCCTGGTTTGTTCTTCAGCTCCATGCTTCCTAGGGACAAGGGAAATTAGCTCTGGTAATCTTTTTCCCTCAGATAGGGTCTTGTGTAGCCCAGACTGGCCTTAACCTGACTGTTTAGTGGAAGATGACCTTGAAGTTCTGACCCTTCTGCCCCCACGGAGTGCTGGTTATAGGCATGCACCACTATGCCCAGGTTATGAAGTACTGGGAATCACACCCAGGCCTTTGTGTAAGTAAGGTGACCACTGTAGCAGGTGAGCCTCATCCCCAGCCCTCCAGTGAATGTTTTAAAAGAGCTCTCCCTCCCCCATGCTGGAGGCTGACAGTTGACTCCTGGCTGTGCTCTTCTAGGTGAAGTGGTAAACACCCATGGGCCAGTGGAACCGGACAAGGACAACATTCGACAGGAGCCCTACACTCTACCCCAGGGCTTCATTTGGGATGCCTTGGACCTGGGAGACCGTGGTGTGGTGAGTAGGCCTGGCTTGCAGGCGGGACCCTAGCTTCTGAGCCACAGAGGGCTGAACAAACCACACCTGGTACTTTCTGGGCATGCCCCCAACTCCACACAGTAGTGGTTAGCATCTCATACTTGTAAGGCTGAAAGCTGTCCTCTCAAGTTTCCCATTGTTTAGTCTTTTTTTTTTCCCTTTTGTTTCTTATTTATTTTTATTCCTTTGCTATTGCTTTTGCTTTCTTTTGTTTGTTTGTTTTGTTTTGAGACAGGGTCTCTATTATATAGCCCTGTCTGGCCTGGAGCTCATTCTGTAGACCAGGCTGGCCTTTAACTCACAGAGATAACCTGCCTCTTTGCCTCCCAAGTGCTGGGATTAAAGGTGTGGGACACCACCGCCCGGCTGAAACTTGTTATGTTTATGTATTTTTATCGTGTGTGATGTATGTGTATGGACATACACATGTGTGCAGGTCAGAAGACCTCTGTGGAGTCAGCTCTCTTCCACCTATGTGACAAACAGGTCAAGGTGAATGTGAAGCACCTTTACCCGCTGAGCCATCTTGCTGGCCCTGTGGTTAGTTTTTTTGAGAAAGGATCTTACACTGTAGTCTAGGCTGGCCTTGAACTGTTGGCTCTCCTGCTTAGCCTCCCAAGTGATGCCATTGTAGGTGAAACCCACCATGTCTGATTTTTTTATTTCTTGGTCTGTTTTGTTTGTTTGTTTGTTTTTGTGTTTGGTTTTTCAAGACAGGGTTTCTCTGTGTATCTCTGGCTGTCCTGGAACTTGCTCTGTAGACCAGGCTGGCCTCAAATTTAGAGATATGCCTGCCTCTGCCTCCCTAGTGCTTAGCATTCAAGATGTGTGACACCACCACCTGGCTTAAAGGTTTACTTTTAATGTGAGTTTGCATGTGGGTATATGTCTCTCTTAGGGTTGTTACTATGATAAAACACCACAAACAAAAGCAACTGGGGAGGAAAGGGTTTGTTTCAACTTAGAATTCTTGGCTCACAACTCCATAACTGATAGGAAGTCAGGGCAGAAACAGGCTACTCTTAGGGAGGCATTTTCTCAATTAATATTCCCTCTTCCTAGATATGTCTAGATTGTGTTAAGTTGACAAAAACTAACCAGCACAGTGCTTATGAGTTTGGGGGACCACAGAGGTCAGAGGCAGTGTATCCCCTGTAGCTACAGTTGTGAGCCTCCTGATCTGGGTGTTGAGAAGTGAACCAGGGTCCTCTGGAAGAGCAGCAAATGTTCTTAACCACTGAGCCATCTCTCCAGCTCCTTATTATTCTTGATATGTGTATGGGGGCAGCATGTGCATACCTGTGAGTGTGCATGTGCAAGTGTGCATCCATATGTTTGGTTCTTGTTTGGTTTTGGTTTTGAGACAGGGTCTAACTATGTGGCCCTAGCAGGCATGGAACTTGCTATATAGACCAAGGTGGCCTTGAACTCATGGAGCTCCATTTCCCTTCCAAGTGCTGGGATTACATTCGTGCACCACCATGCCTAGCATTTGTTTTGGGTCTGTTTTTTTAGGTAGATGTCTGCTGGTATTGCAGGTATGTGTCACCAGCGCCTGACTGTATGGTGCTAGGGACTGAACACAGAGCTCTGTGTGCCCTGGACTGTAGACAGGTAATCTGTCAGCTGCTCTCTCCCCCAGCCATGTTCTCTTTTCCCTTTGAAACAGTCTTATTATGTAACCCTGGCCGGCCTTGAATTTGAGTCAGACCTGCTTCAGGCCCCTGAGTGCTATGATGGCAAGCCTGCACCAGCACGCCGGCTCTCCTCTTGTTTTAACATCAGGGGGTTAGGAGTTTGGAATTTTTTCTCTGTAAGGAATGATGAAAATGTGAATAGTCCCCCGACCTCCCCTTTAACTTTTTTTTTTTTGTTTTGTTTTTGTTTTTGTTTTTTGTTTTTTTGAGACAGGGTTTCTCTTTGTAGTTTTGGCACCTTTCCTGGATCTCACTCTGTAGACCAGGCTGGCCTCGAACTCACAGAGATCCGCCTGGCTCTGCCTCCCGAGTGCTGGGAGTAAAGGCATGTGCCACTGCCACCCGGCTTATCCCCCCTTAACTTAAGAGCCCTGTCCACCATCCCTGGTTTAGGAACAGATCTGTCTGGAGAGAGCAGGGCTGGGAGCTAGGGAGACGGGAGATGGAGAGGGTCAGCAATGGTGTACCTGTGGAGGTCAGAGGACAACTCCATGAAGTCAGTTCTCTCCTACTTTTATGTGAGTTTCAAGGATTGAACTCAGGTCCTTAGACTTGTACAGTAAGTGCTTTTACCTACTTGGGACAGCTGATGGGAGGCTACGAAGGCTGAAAAAGGACAAAATCTTATGGGCTAGATGATAAAAAAAACAAACTTTTTTTTCTTTTTTTAATAATATGGCAGTCAAGTAGTTCTTGACCAGCCCCCAAAATCATTTCTCCAAAGCATGTTCACAGACAAACGGGAAACTTCTTCTGATGAATAGATGATGGTCTAATGCTGCTGTGTAATGAAGTATGTGAATCTGCCCCCTAGTGGTTCTGGTTTTTATTGCAACCATGGGTACTTACTCTGAAAGAGTCTTTGCCATGCCTGGGATGACACGGATTTGTGAGACTAGAGGTGATTTTGGTAGATAGCCTTGTCCTTTTATTGAAGCTAGGAGCTACAGGGCATTGGAGTTGCCTTCTACTTGGCAGATCACCTCAATGAGCTACTTATTTCTCTGCAGCTGAAAGAACTGTACACCCTCCTGAATGAGAACTATGTGGAAGATGATGATAACATGTTCCGATTTGATTATTCCCCAGAGTTTCTTTTGTGGTAAGTTGTAAGGAGTGTCTTTTTTATAATTTTATCTAACTTGTAAAAGGTAGAAGTTAATTTCTCATGGTTCTGGAGGCTAGGAGATCAAAGGCTCCAAAGGCTTAGTGTCTGGTAATGGCCTGGTCTCCAGCTCCAAGATCTCTTCTAGTTTTAAGGGCAAAGCAGAGAACAGAACCACAAAAGAACACAGAGTTCTCATCTTTCCAGAGAGCCAGTCTTTGAGTGGCAAACTGCTGTGTGCTTGAGGCCGTGCGTCTGGAGACTTGCTTTAAGTGGTGCTTAGAACAGAAATCTTCCTTAAAATAGACTGGCTGAGGGAGACGTGCAGAATTGGTACCCAGAAGCAAAGATTAGCTACCATATGGTAACCTTTTCTAGAGAGAACAGTAGATGAGACCTGCTAAGATTTGAAAGAAAAGTTCTTTACTACCTAGTTAATAAGCACGCTCAATTATAGGAAATAGCTTATCCTGGATGGGCCATCTCCTAGCCTGGGCTACATTTAACATCCAAGAAGCGTGAGGCCAAAGTGGAGTGAGATCACTCCAATGGATAGGAAAAGCAGAAAGAGAGATGCTCTGAGAGGCAGGTGGCAAAGCCCAGGGTTTCCAAGTTAGTCCCTAACCACTGGCTTCCAAATGGAAGTCCTGCATGTTCAGGCTCTGAGATGAACATAAAGGCTAGGCATGGTGGCACGGGCCTATAAAACCAGCACTTAGGAGGTAGGTAGAGACATGCAAATCTCTGTGCACTCAAGTCCAACCTGTTCTAAATAGAGGGTTCCAGGCCAGCTGAGGCTACATAGTAAGACCCTGTTTCAAAAAACAGAAACACAGAACCTAGTGTAGGGGTGTACTTATGGCAGAACCAGGATGGTCACAAGTTTGTGGCCAGCCTAGAGTACATAGATAACCTTGTTTCAAAAAAGCAGCAAAGGCTGGGCTGTAGCTTAGTGCCAGAGAACTTGCTAGAGTGTATGTGCAAGATTGGGCACAATCTCCAGCGTGACAGAGAAAAAGGTGCTTTTGAGAAATGCCTGTGACTTGACTGTGTTGGAGTCTAGGAAGCCTTGGTCCTAAAGAAAACATAGTTGTCAACCCCCAGGGAAGTGGTAGTCCCAGGTCAGCACCCAGCGTGGCTCTGGAGCCGAAGCAGCTCTCCGGCCTGCTGTAAGCGGTACCACAGCTCCTGTCCCGGTCTTTGTTCCAGGGCTCTCCGGCCACCTGGCTGGCTCCCACAGTGGCACTGCGGGGTTCGAGTGGTCTCAAGTCGGAAACTGGTTGGGTTCATTAGTGCCATCCCAGCAAACATCCACATCTATGACACGTAAGCATCAGCCCTTGTCACCACCGTCCTGCTGCTCTGGGAGGGAGAAGAATGCTGCGTGTCTACCTATGAAAAGAAGATGGAGGGGCCAGTGAGGTGGAGGCGTCCATATGCTGGGAATAAAACTCATCTGGGAACCACGTGCTTTGGCATGCATGTTGGCTCTTTAATCCCAGCACTTGGGTAGCAGAGGTGGGTGGATCTCTGTGAGTTCAAGGCCAGCCTGGTCTACATAGCAAGTTTCAGGCCAGCCAAGGCTACATAGTGAGACTGTCTCTGAGTTGTAGCTGGTAGTTTTGTCTGTGAATAATGCTGAGGCCATCCACTTCTGCATTCCTGCCCCAGTCACATGGTGACACACTTGAGCAGCTTCAGAAATGGGCAGGAGCCAGTGTGACCCAGATTCAGATGGTCTCACGGTCATCTGCTGCAGTCTTCTTGGTCTATAGGCTGTAGATTCTTGTGGGATCAGAATCTTAGAGGATCTGTCAGTAGTGGTACACACCTGTAATCTAAGCTGCATCTTGGAAGGTAGAGGAAGGAGGGTCGATGGCTCAAGGCTGGCCTGAGTTACTTAGCAAGTTCAAGATCAAGCTCGTCTCAGATCTAGACGAGCCTTGATTTACTCTGGGGTTTCTTCATGCTGCTTCATTGTCTGCTGCAGGTGGGACTCCCCAGCCCACTCACCGGATTCCACGGGGAGGTGCTAGTGGTGCCTTCACAGGCTTCCCACTTCCCTTTTAAAGTAGAGGATGTGAGGCAAGCTAGAGACTGGCAGTGGGTGGGATCCCCAGTAGTGACTGCTGGGTGCACATGACAGCAAAATGCACACTTCAGGTGTAGCTCTGCCTACTTGAAGAGATTCCTATCGCATTGTGTGGGAAAAGCCTCAGTCAGCATTTTGCCTCCCTCTTAAGAGAGAAGAAGATGGTGGAGATTAATTTCCTGTGTGTCCACAAGAAGCTGCGCTCCAAGAGGGTGGCTCCAGTTTTGATCCGAGAGATAACCCGGCGGGTCCACCTGGAGGGCATTTTCCAAGCGGTTTACACTGCCGGAGTGGTATTGCCAAAGCCTGTTGGCACCTGCAGGTAAAAATTTCTTCCTGTAGGTGTTGTGAACGCAGATGCCTGGCTCAAGCTGAGGAGTAATGTCACTGAGACATAGCATTGCTGTGCCTCCTCAGTGGGGTGTGGGTGGCTGGGTTGCCAGCGGGAGCCAGGTGGAAAACATTTTGGGAATGTAGTGGAGGGTGTCGTTCAGACCAACCAGAAAGACATTCTCAGATAGGATTACCACCAGAGAGGAGGGTTTTGATTTTAAGGATGAGACCAATCCTGGGTTTTTGTAGAAAATGCCTTTAAGTTTTAAGTATTTGGCTCAGCTTCATTATGAATATTTTGTGGATCAAAGGGAGCTTGTCTGATCCCTGTGTGATCTAAGGACAGCCTTCACCTTGGAAAGGTGTTTGAAACAATCAAATAATCTCTGCCTAGAGAACCGAAAAAACAATAACTCCAGGTGAATACAGAAGAGGAGGAAGAGGAGGGTAAGCAGACCTGCCAGTCTTCTGGGCACAAGTACCCATCTTCCACTGACCTGATTCCAGGAGCGGAGTGTGCTCCCCAGACAATACTCTAACAAAAGAATGGCTTTTGAAATGGAAAAATAGGGAGAAAAAATTCCCGGAGGGCCCATGGAGCTCGGACCCACTGGAGGAAGCTGAGCCTTTGCCTCCAGGCCATCTGGAGGTCCCCTGCCCTTGTCCTCTTGATGAGTGGGACTGGCCAGAGTCCTCTGAGGCCAGACATTTGTGTCCCCACAGGTACTGGCATCGGTCCCTAAACCCTCGGAAGCTGATTGAAGTGAAGTTCTCCCACCTGAGCAGAAATATGACCATGCAGCGCACCATGAAGCTCTACCGACTGCCAGAGGCCAGTGGTGCTCTGGGGTGGGGGCAGGAGTCGGGGTTTGGGGAGGTTTCCATTTACCGGCCCCTGGTCTCCAGGTTCTGTGTTTTCCTGTCTATAGGGTGTGCTTTTGTTTCATTTCCCTGGTTCTCTTGAATCTGTGCCTGGCTTAGCATCCCTGCTGTCTGCTGACAGGCTTGGAGAACAGCACTTCTCTGTAATTTTAGCCTAGGTGAAGCCTAGATAGAAAATGGATCTCTCTACTGAACCTTGATCTCATCTCTGTCTCACATACTCCACAGAGCAGTGTGGTGAGCTCTCAAGTGTCCACTCCCTTCTGCCAAGACAGCAGAGGTGGTGCTGATGGACTTGTGAGAGAGGCTAGATTTTTTTCTTTTGGTTTTTTTGAGACAGGGTTTCTCTGTGTAGCCCTGGCTGTCCTGGAACTCACTCTGTAGACCAGGCTGGCTTCAAACTCACAGAGATCCGCTTGCCTCTGCCTCCCGAGTGCTGAGATTACAGGGGTGCGCCACCACTGCCTGGCAAGAAGCCAGATTTCTAATCCCTCTCCCACACCCAGAATGGCACTGAGAGATTGTACAGCCTGGAGTGAGCAGATCTTCAATTCTATTTTTGTTTGTTTGTTTTTTTCGGTGCCTGTCCTGGAACTCACTCTGTAGCCCAGGCTGGCCTCGAACTCACAGAGATCCACCTGGCCCTGCCTCCCGAGTACTGGGATTAAAGGCGTGCGCCACCACCGCCACCCAGTAGGTCTTCAATTCTAGATCCCAGTTGTGTCTGCTTTCAGGATCTGAGCTCTGAACTCTTCTTCCCTTCGCTGGCCTCAGCTGTCATCCGTACACCGTGCTTGCACAAAGGTCTGCTGACTGAATCAGTTGAGCTGCAATACACATGGGATTCCTCACCTTGGCATGGGTCTAATAATGGGTGTGGGTGTGGGTCATTGTCCTTGAGAGAGTGCCACACTGTAGTTACATACTGCCAAACAGGTTTGGAAAACTGAGTGTGGTGTCTTGTGCCTGTGATCCCAGCAGGCAAGACCAGGAAGATGAGAAGTTCAAGGCCGGTCTTGGCATAGCAAGCTTGAGGCCAGCCTAGGCTACATGAGAGCCTGTCTCAAGAAAAAAAAAAAAAAAGAATGGAAAAGGTTGGGAACAAAATTCAGGGCTGTGGGATCTGTCTTCTTCCCTGTGTCCTCCCATCTCTTCTCCCTGCCTTCTAGGCAGGTAGAGAGCCATACTCAGGTGCTCCGAGATCCCAAAGGATGTATGGAGCTCCCTGTATTTGGTGAGAAACTAGCATGGGTATATTTTCAGGGTTGAGAAGTCATTTTGGGGACTGCCGTGATGCATGGAGTCAGTAAGCATTTCCTAGAGAGATGGAGATTATCAAGGAAGTTTGAAGGGTAGGGTCCAGATTGGAGTTTAATGCACACGCATTTGTGTGTGTGAGCAATCGCCAGTGTGTTTGGAGGTCGGGTCTCTACTGTTTTCCTCTGTGCACACCAGGCTAGCTGGCCCAAGTTATCCTCGTTTCTGCTCTCTGCCTCTTCCTTCTCCCTGTGGAGCACTAGGAGCAGAGATGTAAAGGTACCACCACCGCCGGGCCCACACTGAAGTTCTAAAAGTGCTCCCTGTCCTGGTTGTGTTGGGCAGTGACAGGCATATGGCATTTGTGTCACCGATCTGCTGTTTTCAATTGGACCAGCACTCCTGTCTGTACTGAGCCTCCAGTATTTGTTCACAGGATCACGTGGTTTCCGTCCACTGAATTCAATTGGCCCTAGGGTAGCAGGTCATTTTTTTGTTTTGTTTTGTTTTTTTTGTTTTTCGAGACAGGGTTTCTCTGTGTAGCTTTGCGCCTTTCCTGGAACTCACTTGGTAGCCCAGGCTGGCCTCGAACTCACAGAGATCCGCCTGGCTCTGCCTCCCGAGTGCTGGGATTAAAGGCGTGCGCCACCACCGCCCGGCGGGTAGCAGGTCATATGCTTTGTGGAGAGTGACATGAGGGAGGACGGGAAGGCCTGTATTTTCTTAGGATAGACTAGAACCACGTGGATAGAAATGGGTGCCACAGCCTCTGCCCCAACATTAGCCCTGCCAAGGAGGAAAGGACCAGCCCGGTTCCCAGAGACAGGCTGAGTCTGGATGCCCCAAGGATTAGGGGTGATGCTGAGGATGACCTGCATTTCTCTCCTGAGGGCCTCTGTGAGCAGGTCCAGGGTGATAGGCACATCTGATACCATCTTTTGTTTTGTTTTTTGTTTTTTGTTTTTTCGAGGCAGGGTTTCTGTGTGTACTTTTGGAGCCTGTCCTGGAACTTGCTCTGTAGACCAGGCTGGCCTCGAACTCACAGAGATCTGCTTGGCTCTGCCTCCCAAGTGCTGGGATTAAAGGCGTGTGACACCACCGCCCGGCATCTGATACCGTCTTTGCTGTCCTCCTTCCAGAACCCCAAGACAGCTGGGCTACGACCAATGGAAAAGAAGGACATTCCAGTAGTGCACCAGCTGCTCACCAGGTACTTGAAGCAGTTCCACCTCACGCCAGTCATGAGCCAGGAGGAGGTAGAGCATTGGTTCTACCCCCAAGAGAACATCATTGACACTTTTGTGGTAGAGGTGAGTTGGCCGTCCATTCCCAGAGAAATGGCTAGATTCCCAGAGAGCTGGTATTTCCATGTTAGGCTTCCTGAAATCTCTATTTGGTCTTCAGCAAATCAGGGTGATAGTTTGCATTGTTGAAAGGATCCCTTTGATCCCTGCCTCTGCTCAGTACAGAACAGAGAGCACTGTACCCCTTAGTCAGGCTACCTCTGCCTCTGCCTGGGCTAGTGTGGTCCAGATGCCAAAGCCGAAGTCTGAGGATGCCAGCCACGTGAAGACATTCCTGGCTATGCCCAGCAGGGTTGCTCAGCCCACAGTCCAGCCTGGGCTAAGAGCCCTTAGCTGGTGTGCTTCCTCTTGCTGCACATCCTGTTCCAATATCCACCCATTCACCTCCCTGAAAATGGTGTGAGAGGACCCTGGTCTCCGGGCTGCCTGTCCTTTGCATGTGGGACAACACCTGTTTATCTAATCTTCCCTTCAGAATGCAAACGGGGAGGTGACTGATTTCCTGAGCTTTTATACGCTTCCATCCACCATCATGAACCATCCAACCCACAAGAGTCTAAAAGCTGCTTACTCCTTCTACAACGTCCACACCCAGACCCCTCTTCTAGACCTGATGAGCGACGCCCTTGTTCTAGCCAAAATGGTGAGCAGTAGACCAGATGGTCTTCGGAGACTCGAAGGGAGGGCTTTTAGTAGTAGTGAGCACAGCCCAAGAGTTTGCTGCTGCTGGGCAGCGGTGGCACACACCTTTAATCCCAGCACTCGGGAGGCAGAGCCAGGTGGATCTCTGTGAGTTCGAGGCCAGCCTGGGCTACAGAGTGAGTTCCAGGATAGTCAGGGCTGTTACACAGAGAAACCCTGTCTCAAAAAAACAAAAAAAACAAAAGAGTTTGCTGCCATAGCCTGGGAGGCCTTGAGCTCTTAGGCAAGGTCCCAGCGGTTTTCAGCCAGCCCCAAACTCCAGTCTAGAAGAGGACCAGTAGTCCCTGAACTCCTTGGTTGGGGAGCTTGACTGGGCAGCCAGCCCCAGGGTTAGGTTCTTTTGGCTCTCCGGCATGGGAGGGGAACCTAGGCTCTGCCCTGGTGAATGATTGGAGTGGCCGACCGGAAGATGTAGGTCAGTCTTTTTGCCCTTCTCAGGTTTCTGTGCCCACCCGCACCCAGGCCAGCCTCTGGGCAGGCCAGTCCTTCTCCAGAACAGATGAATTGAGTGAGAGTTTCGAAGGGTCCTTGTCACAGCCTCAAGCAGCCTGTAAAGCAAATTGTAGTCAGTGCACACTGAGAACCTGGGAGTCGAGTGGCCATGGAGTTAGGAAGCTGACAGCAGCGGACTTCTCGGGGAGGAACAGGCCCCAGTTTTGATCCACTCAGAGGGACACTGAGGAGAGCCTGGGCTGTGGGTGGCCTGAGGTTGGCCTGGGGACAGTCCTGGGAAGTACATCTGGAGACCTCAGCGCTAACTGGAGTTGGCTAACCAGGTTGTAGCTGGAGCCTCTGAAGGAAATGCCCTATGGCTGGCTACCCGTAGGACAGGGGGAAGGTGGGGAGCAGCCTCCTGCCCTCACCTGTTGTCACTTCTCCTGCTGTCCTGCAGAAAGGGTTCGACGTGTTCAACGCACTGGATCTCATGGAGAACAAAACGTTCCTGGAGAAGCTCAAGTTCGGCATTGGTGACGGCAACCTGCAGTATTACCTGTACAACTGGAAGTGCCCTAGCATGGGGGCCGAGAAGGTATGTGTTGGACGCAGCGGCTGAGCTGCCAGGCAGGGAGCTGACGGCTCCAGCTGCAGCAGCACATCACTATTGCATCAATCTGGGCCTCAGCAGTTGGTGCTCAGGCCTTGAAAAGTCGGTTCCATCTGATGGCCAGACCAGCAGGTGAGCATGGACAGGCCAGGAGCTTCTATGCTGTTTGTTCACTAGTCCTGGAGCTAGAACTCACAGCCTCACATATGCTAGGGCACTGTGTACCTTGAGGTTTGGTTTTTTTTTTTTAATTAGTATTTAATTTAATTTGAGACACTATGCAGCCTAGAACTTGCTGTGTAGGCCAAGACGGCCTGGAACTCACAGGTCAAAGAGATCTACCTGCCTCTGCCTCTCAAGTGTTGGGATTGAAGGTATGCCACTATACTTTGTTCTTTTTTGGATACAGAGCTCACTAAGTTGCTCAGGCTGGCCTTAAACTCACTCTGTAGCCCAAGCAGACTTTGATTCTCCTGCCTCCTGTTCCCGAGGAGCTGGAATTACAGACCTGCACCGTGAGGCCCACGGTTTTGAGGAACTCATGAGTTGAGCTACTGTGGTTAGCCATTGGGATCTGTCTTTCCTGTCCTGGGCTACCAGTCTCGTCTCAGTGTGGCCCTTTCTTGCCCCTTCGTCCCCCACCTCCTTGGGGCAGCCAGGCATGGGCAGTCAGTGTTTACAGCACGCTGGCCATGAACTGGGGGCTTTGGCAGTGTTCAGCTTTCCTTTAAGCGTCTGATAGAAGTATGCTATCAGAGAAGGCTGGGTACAGAGCCTGCGTATGGCGTCTGCTCTCCCACAGCACACAATTTTCCTCTGAGCTCAATGGGCCTGAACCACAGGACTGGGGAGGCAGGAAAGTCCTGGACATTGTCAACTCAACGTGCCCTTTCCCCGTTGGCTCTCCTAGGTTGGGTTGGTGTTACAGTAACCAGTTGCCAGTGAGATTCTGGATAAAGCCACTGAGAATTCAAACCAGGAAACGGAACCCCACCACTTGTTGGTCCAACTTTCACAAATGTGAGATCTCTGGCAAACAGAACAGAACTGAACCGGCTTTACCAAACCGCCAGCGAACTTGACAATTCTATTGCAATGGCGAAGGCTGCGTGATGTCACCTTTGGCCATGTTTCTGGTCTCCCTGTTTTCATTGAGTAACATCCTCGTGCAGCCGTGATCAAGGGAATGTAACTGCTGAACCTAGCTCGTGATTGGCATATTATGGAGTTAACGGGTGAATAATAAAAGTATATATATTATATATATATAAATATTTTAAATATCTTTCATGTTCCAAATGTACAAGGATGTTTGGTCTCTAATGAGAAAGAAGCTGAATCTAGTCATTCTTCAAAATTAGAGCCCAGGGACAGTGGCAGACAGACATGTATTGGCACAGTTATTGTTTCTTCAGAAGCAGGTGGCTGTTCTCGGGGAGCAGGAGAAAGGGGATCCTGGGAGCTTCGCCCAGTTCCCCTTGGAATTGGCTGCCCGACTGGCTTTGAACAAGGTGGGAAGGCGGAGGACTGCCAGCTGAGGGGAGAGCTCGGGTCTCCAGGGTGGCAGGACAAGCTGGGGCGGGGCTGGCCCTGGGCAGAGGCCACTGCTGCATTCTGAGACTAGGAAGTTGGTGACAATCATGGAAACAGTTCATTAACCAAGTCCCTCTTCCAGCTCCTGGGCCTTCTCCCACAGGGGATGATCCCACCAAGTGGTTTCAAAGGCTTTTGAGCCTGCTGGTGCCAACTCTGCAGGCGTGTGTTCCTCGTGAGACTGCCTTCACTGCCTAGGATGGTTGGCTACTTGAAAGGCACCTTGGACCTCCTTATAATATATATCTGGGATCTTGTGGAGACCGTATCAGTGCAAGCTCTGTTGAAGTCATCTTAGTGCATAGAGGGAGTATCCCAGGGAGGCTGAGTAGGGGTGGCGTGGTGATGGATGCCCAGGCCCTTCAGCCCCAGCCCCTGCCTGTGCCTTGCAGCCCATCAGCCATCTCCTTGTGTGGTCCTCTCTCTGTCTCCTTTCCAGGATGTGCAGCCCACAGTGGCAGCCACAAACAGTAACTGGAGACGATCCGGACTGGGCAGTACTGCCACTGTCCGGTGATCACCGGTGCTGTCGTGTGGAGTTTTGTGGTGGTAGTGATGGTTATTGATGCTGCCAGTTTCTCCAGAAGTAATCAAGCCCCTGATCACATGGCTGCCCATGTGGGCATTCTTCAGTGCGTTCAGCCAAGTGACCAGGAGGATTGGGCTGTACTGTCAGAAAGCCGCATCCAGCTTCCTTGTAACTTGTGCTCTAGGAGAAAGCCCCAAATGATACGTAGTGGGGAATTTCCTTGCTCTTTCACCTCTTGGCATCTTGGGGGTGGGGGAAGCTTGTAGGGAAAGAAGCCTTAGCCACGAGCCAGGCTCAGCCTTGGCCCCTGATCTGAAGCTGTTCTGCGGGCAAGCAGGGATTTGTATCAGGCTGTGGCTTCTGCAGATGCTAATGCTGCATCTCCTCAGCTGAAGGCAGTTGTGTGCTTGGGATGCTGCCTGCTTTGTAGACTGCTGCTGGAGGCAGAGCCTTGCTGTGCGGGATTCTCATCAGAGGCTTCTGGGGACCCTCCTCCTTCAGTGTCCTGTGCTGCGAACTGCATGTGCCAGCGAAGGTGGCTGACTTGTGACTCCAAGACACTCAGACCAAAGAAGCTGCTGCTGTTCTTGGCCAAACATGCACTGAGTTCTACAGACAGGAGGAGTCAGAGGCGGGGCTCACCCTCGGCCTCACAGTCAGTCAGCAGACACACACGTGTCTGTCCTAAGTGCCCAAGTGGGCTCGCCCTGCCCATACTCTTAGAGAATGAAGTGCTCAAGTCTTTCCTACTTGGGCGGCCCTGGAATGTAGAAAGGCCTCTTGTCTTCATCTTGATCAGTTGGGGGCTAGCTCTCAGCTCAGATTGCCTCTGAGATTTGGGATACACAAATCTCTGGAGTGAGCTTTGGTTTCATTGACCCTGGTCATGGAACAAAACAGCGAGTCCCAGGGGGCTGCCCTGGAAGAAACAGATCTGCTGGCAACAACTACTCTGTCCCCAAAACCAGGTGGCTTGCTCAGTCCGCTTCTGCTGCTGCCTCATGATGGGCACCCTGCCCAGCTCTGCAGGGCTTGGCTCAGGGCTTGTTTTTAAGTCTTGTTTTTATCCAAACCGTCCTGGTGTCTTCATTCAGCCCTCATGGGAATAGGGGCCAAAGAGCACCATCACGGGTTCAAAGCTACTCCACAGTCTTGGGAGTGTGGCAGCCCTGTGACTGGCTTGAACCAAACGAGAAGGGCCCTGGGCCCTCCCAGCTGACCTGTCAGTCAGCCACTGTTGGAATGCCTCTGTGGGCCTGGCCCCAGTCCTCTGCTATGTCTGAAGACCTTCCCTCCCTGCCTTTGGATTGACTCTCGATGCTACCACAGACTCCAGTCTGTAGGGAGTGAGCTGGGTAGGAAGGTCTTAACCCTGGATTGAGGCCTACATGGGGCTCGCTTTCCCACTCGTGCCTGTGTCTGAAGATGTTGGCATCTGAAGGTTGACTCCCACCAAGCTCTGCAAATACTCAGTTTCATGGAAACCTTCAGGCCTTGCCCTTCTCTGTCATTTGTTCCCCTTACGTGCTGGCACTCTGAAGCAGGTGTCTTTGTGGTATTGAATTCTGTCTCCAGAGATGACCAGCATTAAACCAACCTGGGGACCCGAAGGCCCTGAATGGTTTTCGCGAGCTTTCTACAGCGCAAGAGAACTAGTGTCTTGGGGCTTGGTCTGCCTGCCCTAGAACCAGAGGATACTATTGTCCTGCTGCAAAGCGAAGGCAGGGCTACAGACGACTAACTGCCCCTGAGGAGATTCACCACGGTTTCCTTGAATTCCACTCAAAACATAGACTGGGGCCAGGGAGAGGGCTTCACTTTTTTGTTCTGGCTTTTCTGGGCTGTACTGGGGGTGTCATTGCCAGGGTAGGGGCAGAGATACCAAGTGCATTGTTCCATTCAGTACATCTCACTGGTTTCTAATAAAGGAAGCAGCTCAACGGACTGGTCTCTCCTGGTGTTCCTCTGTTTGGCAGCAGGTGGCAGTGGAGCAGGGCCTGGGTTAGGGCGAGGTGACAGGAAAGCCCTCTCCCCAAGGCTACCAACACCAGGCCAGCCTTCCAAGACCTCTTCCGGAGCTCAGGGCTTTCTCCCCAGCCTTTCCCATCTACCACAGGAGCTGGCACTGATGTACCCTGCATCAGAAGAGCAGCTACCTCACAAGGCTAAGCAAGAACTTCGTCACCAAGCTATACGCAGTCTCCAGTGTGTGCACGTGCATGCATGTGCACGTGTGAGCGTGCATGTGAGGTATGGTGGAGGCACTCCTGCCACAGGGTCCCTGTTCTTCCTTCCACGTTTACTCGGGTTCTAGGGATTGGACTCAGGTCAGCTGTTTTGCAGCACGCACCTCACCTGCCGATCCATCTCCCTGGCCCTCGCTTTACCTTTTATTTGAGACAGTCTCAGTAGGTTTCCAGGGCTGGCCCTGAACTTGTCCTGCTTCAGCCTCCCAAGTAGTTGGGATTAAAGGCCTGTCCCACCAGGCTCAGCTGAGGAATGCTGCTGTACTGTGGGACTCCAGGGACTCAGTCCTGAGGCAAAACCTCTTCTGGGAGCTCCAGCTCCCCCTAGGGGTGCTTTTTTAACACGACAGGTTGCCAGGCCCTGTAACCTGTGTTTATCTCTCACTGTTCTCTTACTGTGGAAATGACCCCTCCCGACCCCTGGCCCTTTCCAATCCCCCATAGCTAGCACATCCCAACTGGACTTGGCTTCACTGTGTCCCAGCCAGGGCTTGTGGTCTGCCTGCATTGCCCATCCCCCCTAGGCTGCTCCAGATCCTGATGGTTTTTTTTTTCAAACACACAAGTTCATCCATCCAGGGCTTGTGGTCTGCCTGCATTGCCCATCCCCCCTAGGCTGCTCCAGATCCTGATGGTTTTTTTTTTCAAACACACAAGTTCATCCATCAGAGAAGCAAGGCCCTCCATAGGAACAGAAAGCAGGGGGAAGCCAGCACTTCCTGGCTTGAGTCTTGGGGGTGGCAGGAAGGGTGCCCTAGCCTCAGGCTTTGGTTTCTATAGGGCTTGGAGCCAGTGCGAGGCCAGTCTACCCCACCCCCACCTTATCCATGGCTAATACTGTTGCCTGGTGGAATCTAAAATACCGCAGCCTAACAGTCCCATTAAGGCTCCTTCCTGGCAGGGTGGAGCCCATGATTTTCTCAGTGTCCCGGTGACAGGCAGTACCCTGCTGCTCTTCAGGTATTCATCTGCTCTAGGGCTGCCTGTCATTGGAATGTGCCCTGCTGGGCTTGCTCCCTCCCCACTTAAGGAGGAGGGACCTTATGACTTAGTACTGGCAGCCGCTTTAAGCCAAGGGCCTTGGCACCTCCTGTAGCCACCGCTGGCTGTCTTGGACAGAGCCCAGATCCCGCTGGGAGAAGAGGCCCCAGCAGCCTTCACTCTGGAGTGCCCCTCTCCTCACGGGCCTGGGGAACAAAGTGAGAAGGTACTTCCTTTATTTTTAAAAATAGTTACTCTTCTGCCCTCTCCAGGGCTCTTCTGTGACACGTGTTACGAACCCACTGCCCGGTTTCCCCTCCGGGGTTCATCTGCTCCCTGCCTGCCTGAGACCAGGAAAGCTGAAGGAAAGGAGGCCCTTGGGTCCCACTCATGTCCCGAAAGGAGGCGATGTGCGCTGCTGTGCTCTTTTCAGGGAAGGAGGCTAAGATGGCCTCGCCGGAGGGCAGAGGGACAAGTGTCCTTCCCCTCAGTTGGCTGAAGACCAGGGTAGCTAGAATTACCTCAAGGCCCCCGGGGTTGGAAGCTCCTCAAGTCCAGTGGGTCACTGGATGAGACGCTGATCGTGGTCCTATCTCTCACTGAGGGACTAAACAGCTCTCAGCACCCAGGTATGCCAGCACCTGGTGACCAGGGCGGGTGGCATGTGAGGGGCTCTGTGCCATGATACCAGCCCCCACTGATCCTAGGGTAAGTCAGGGAGACCCTCAAGAGTTCTCAATGCAGATGTGAACAAAGAGTGTGGCTGGGGACAGCGAGGCTCCATCCTTGGAAAGCAGGTGGATGTGGCGGTACCCTGTGGGGAAGGCAGTCAGAGGCTGGAGCCCCCCCCCCCCCCCCCCCGCCGTCCCCGCCGTCCCCTCCTCCCTCCCACCACCTACCTTGCTTCAGGCTGTTGAGAGGCAGTGTAAACTGGCCCACAAAGTCATTGGGGGAGGTGGAGTCATAGTCCTCCACCACGAACCTGACCAGCACCAGCTCTGGGACCCGGAGTTGGAACTGCAGAGTCTGCTTCCAGCAGGGGTTGAAGCCTAGGGCACAGGTGTGGTAGTTAGGGTCCACTGGCCCCAGGGGCTGCCCGCCCTCCCAACCAGCTTACTCACCATTGTTGAGCACGTAGTCAGTCTCCTTGTGGGCACAGTCTGCGGGCACCCCATGGATCTCCACGCGCACTAGAGGATCCACAATGGAACTGGGCTTCTCTGCATTCAGCTTGGGCAGCTGTTGAGCTGTGAGCACCTAGAGGAGGGAAGAAGGGCACATTCTGCCTGGCCCCCAGTGGGGCCCATACCCACCCTTGCCCCTCTGGAACTCTAAGCCCTTGTCCTCACACTTACATCGTCTCTCCTGTACAAATGCAGACACATGGGCTGCCTCATGCCAGGCCCGTTCCTGGCCTCCCTTGTCCCTTCTTCCCCTCAGACTGGGGCCTCCCCCGAGCTAGCCTTAACCTGAGGTGGAGGTGTGGACCAAGCTGCTGACCTGGACTGTTAGAGTAGTTCTGGGGGGTCCTGGGCACTCAGGGTCAAAGGTGGTGTCCAGTTGCCTCAGGTAAGCAGGTTTCAGAACATAGCCACACTGCCCATTGATGAGGAAGCGCCCTGTGTTGAGGTCCATCTCGTAGCCAGGAGTCTGAAAGTTCAGAGCCACTGTGGAGTAGAGGAGATGGTGGGACAGAGGAAGCTTAGTGACGCTCTTCTCAGTGCAGATTCAGGAACAACCAGGCTGGCCAGAAGGTCCAGTGTCCAACCCTCTAGTTACTAATGCTCTGTCCCTGGCGGGACCCACTGACGAGGAACCATGCATTCACCTTCACCTTCCTGCACTTCTTTATTTTTTCTTACTTACTTACTTACTTACTTACTTACTTACTTACTTACTTACTTATTTATTTATTTATTTATTTATTTATTTATTTATTTATTTATTTATGTTTTTCCGAGAGAGGGTTTCTCTGTGTAGCTTTGCGCCTTTCCTGGAACTCACTTGGTAGCCCAGGCTGGACTCGAACTCACGGAGATCCGCCTAGCTCTGCCTCCCGAGTGCTGGGATTAAAGGCGTGCACCACCACCGCCCGGCCTTCCTTTCTGCACTTCTTTAAGGGTAGTAAAGTGGGGTTGAGGTGGGGTGTGCTGGCAAAGCCTCCTGGGTCAGAGCCCAGGCCTGAAAAAACCTGAGGTTTGAGGTCACCACACACACCTCCAAAGAGAACATGACCTTCTCCCAGAGCCCATCTTTCTCAGTATTGACTTAGCAGAACTGTCGTGTGTGTGTGTGTGTGTGTGTGTGTGTGTGTGTGTGTGTGCGCATGTGTTAAGGGCACACAGAAATAAAGGGTTTGAATTCCTTTCTTGATAGTTTTGGGTTTTTTTTTAATACAGTCTCACAACATAACCTAGGTTAGCCTAAATGACCTCTGTAACCAAGCTGGCCTTGAATTCATAATTTTCTTGCCTCAGCTGCCTGAGTGCTGGGATTATAGGTATGAGCCACCACATCCGGCTCGCTTTTGTATTTCTACCCTCCTAAAGATGTAATTTGTGGGAGCTGAGGAGATGGCTCAGGGAATTAAGGGCTTCCTCTATAAGCATGAGGCCCTGAGATTGGATCCCCAGAACCCACATAAGGCCACGAATAGCAGTGTGTATGTCTGAACTCAGTGTTGTGTGGGCAGAGGCAGGTGGATTCTGGGGGGCTCTCATAACCAGTCTAGCTGAAAGGGCAAACTCTAGGTATAGTGAAAGGCCTTGTCTGAAAAACTAGAGTGGGGGAGGCTAGAGAGATGCCTTAGCCTAGGGCAGAGGACCTGAGTTCGGTTCCCAGAACCCATATGGTGTCTCTCCAGTTCCAGAGGACTTGATGACCTCTCTGGCCTCCACAGGCATGTATGTGATGGAGATGCTTACATGTGAACACTCATACACATAAAAATCTTAGAGAGAGAGAGAGAGAGAGAGAGAGAGAGAGAGAGAGAGAGAGAGAGAGAGAGCGCTATACAGATACCCAATGCTGACCTCTAGCCTACATGCATGCACACACGTGAACAAGAGCACACATTCATGCACACATGGGAACATATAAAAATGAGTAAGTTTCTTTTAGGTATGTTGAGACTCCTGTAACCCAGCCTGGCCTCAGACACACTGAGTAGCCAAGGGCCAAGGACGACCATGAACTACGTACGGCCTCTCCTGTCTTCTACTTCCCAAGTACTAGGATCACGGGCCTGTACCTCACACAGAAATGTAACCTTTGGCTAGGCATTGTGGTACACGCCTTTAATCTCAGCACCCAGGAGGCAGGGGCAGGTGGATCTCTGTGAAGCCAGTCTGGGCTCCAGGACAGTCAGAGACCTTGTCTCAAAAAAAGGAAAAGGTAAGAAAAATGTAACTTGCTGAGTTTGGTGTGTATACCTTTAATCCCAGCCCTGCGGCGGCCAGTCAGAGCTGTATGGTGAGACCTTGTCTCAAAAAATGAAATGTAACTCACTTTCACATTGCCAAAAACAAAGGAACCTGCATTTCAGACAGACCTTTAAACACCAATGCATTTCCCGCCTTCTAGAAAACTGTGTGGCTACTCATGGCTGAAGTGCCCAGACTCCCCTGTTCACAGCCCCGCCCAGACTCCCCTGTTCACAGCCCCGCCCAGACTCCCCAGTCCATAGCCCCGCCCAGACTCCCCAGTCCATAGCCCTGCTCACCCAACTGACAGCCTGCGTTCCACATCTCTTGGGGGTTATAGTTGGCCGAGTTCATCCGCAGCCCCATTGGGTACACTCTGGTCAGCTGCTGAGTGTTGTGCCTGACAAAGCTGTTCCCTAGGGCAGAGTTGGGACCCGGATTGTGACAGAACCCAGGCTTCTGTGCCTGGCCCAGTTCCAGGGCCTATAGCCACCCCCCTTCACCCCAGCTCCTCCCTCTCTTCTGACCTAGGGTGAAAAGGGACAGAAGAGGTTGCTAAGGACCAGAGAGAGGCAGGGACACCTGGCAGCCACACAGCTTGACGCTTGCATTACCAATGCCCACACTCCTGACTCCCTACACTGAACGCCTAGGCTGCCAGTCCATGTCACTCACCCTGCCCACGCCCCCAACCGTGCCTTGGGTTCCTAGAATTCTTGCCATGGTCACGCCTCTGGGCCTTCGTCTAACCTGTTCCTCCTATTTAGGGTCCTTTCCCCTTCTGCTTCCTCCTTCCTCCACAGTGACAAGTGACAAGTCTTCTCAGGCATGGTGTGCTCCAGGAAGCCTCCCTGATCTCATACCTCCAGGCTCTGCCAGCCCCTGCCACTAGCCTGACTGGTGAGCCAATGTCTTGACCACCACTAGGTGGTGAGTATGGTGACGGCAGCCCCAAGCCTCTCCTGTTGTGGCTTCTCCACCACACTTAACCTGGAGCCATCATTATCTTAGCAGTCTTTCCCTGGCCCTTAGGTGTCCTTAGGTCCCCTTAAAGCCCCCGTCAATCTTCAGAACAACGTCAGGATCCCCATCCAGCCCCCAGAGCCTGCAGGGTTCCATGCCTTCCTGTCCACAGATACCCAGTGTCTGGTTCCTACCTGCCTCCCGGGTAAACTTCCTGGCCTTGCGCTCACCGAGGGAGCCAACCTGGCAAGGCTGAGGTGGGCGAGGCCTGGGGTTCAGGGTCCGCAGGCGGCTGGCACAGCAATAAACAGCCAGTGCTGAGAGGTCCGGGGAGATCTGCTTGGCCTGGGAAACCAGCCTCGGTGGGGATCACCTGGTTCAAGGCCCTGCTCCCACCTCCCTTGCCTTCCCAGCCTTCCCTGCCCTCAGCCCTGCAGTGGGACCCAGGCTGCTGCCCCAGGTGGCACACTCACTCGCCGCCTCTGCTCTGCAGCCTCCCAAGCCTCATCTGTCTCCTGTTCCTCCTCCTCGTCATCTTCCCTGTCTGACAGCATTCGGCCATCCTCATTCCGAGCGGCTGGCAGCTTCTTCCCTTTTACCAAGACCCGGCCCTTCAGCTGCTGGAGAGGCCAAGGTAGAGGACCAGTGAAGCCCCGGGGGCAGCCCCGACAGTCACCCACCACCGAGAGAGTGGCTGCTGGACAAGGGAGCAGGTGAGAAACAGGAGGGATGCTTCTAACAGGAAAAGGTGATCCCACCACAAGGCCATTGAGGGAAGGTGGCCAAAAAGGTGTCATTTGTCAGAATGCCACACAGCAGCCCTGACACTGCTCAAGGCAGCTTGGGATCTAAGGGAAGGAGCACTCTTCCAGAAAGATCTTTTTGTTTGTTTGCTTTGCTTTGTTTTTGTTTTTTTCTTTTGAGACAGCGTTTCTCTGTGTAGCCCTGGCTGTCCTGGAACCCCCTCTGTAGACCAGGCTGGCCTAGAAGTCACAGAGATCCGCCTGCCTCTGCCTCCCAAGTGCTGAGATTAAAGGCGTGCACCACCACCATCCAGTCCAGAAAGACCTTTCATAGAAGGAATGACTGCAGTATATATAATCACGCTACCCTCTTGTGTAAGTTTTTTGTTTGTTTTTGAAACAGTCTTATGTAGCTTAAGCTGGCCTAAAATTCACTATGTAGCCAAAGATAACTCTGACTCCCTGATCCTCCTGCCTCCACCTCCTGTGTGCTGAGATTATAGGCCTGTGTCACTATTCCTCATTTTTTTTAGCCTCCATCTCTTGATCCTTCTGTCTCCGTAAAGACATGTCCCAGACAACGTGCTGATGTCACATTCATGGCCAGCTTGGACTAAAGAATACCAGCTGGGGATACAGCTCAGTTGTTAGAGTCCTCGTCTGTCATGCAGGAAGCCCTGGCTTCTCCCTCAGCACTATATAAACACACTCTTGTAACCCCAGCTCTGAGATAGAGGCAAGAGGATCAGAAGTTCAAGATCATCCTTGGCTACATAAAGAGTTGGAGGCCGGGGTTGGGGACTTAGCTCAGTGGTAGAGCGCAAGGCCCTGGGATCGGTCCTCAGCTGGGGTTGGGGGTGGGGGAGAGTTGGAGGCCAACCTGGCTTCTATGAGATCCTGGTTCAACAATAAAACAACCAAACAAATAAATGAGAACATCTTTGTGTATACACAAAAACTGGAAGATGGTTACTTCTAATGAAACGGAGAGGGGTAAGTGTGAGAAGCAAGCCTCCACGGCCCTCCTTTCTTGTCAGTACTAGGGACTGAACCCAGGACCTCATGCACACTGGGTAATTGCTGAATTGCTGAGCCTCACAGTCCTAGCCCTACTTATCTGCAGTCCTAAGCGGGTGGCATCTGGCAAGAGCAGATGGCTAGAAAGGGAGGTCTAGGGGGAAGAAAAGTCAACTCAGGCCATGCAGGTGGAAGTGGCTGGGCCTACAGGTACCCTGTGAGAAGAGACACAGGCCAGGCCAGGCAGAGCAAGACACAGAAGGCCCAGTAAGAGGATGGGCTGGGTCCAGTCAGGGACAAGGAACAGAGGGTAGCCAGAAGGACAGCCGGGTGGCAGATGTCAGCTCAGCCAAGCAGGAAAAGGTCCTGGCAGAAAGAAGTGAGGGGTCCTGAACCAGAGGAGCAGCATGAGTGAGCCAGGGGTGGAACCCCATCAGACCAACCCACCTCCCAAGCTGCGGGTCTGGGAGCATCACCTCGGGAGACGGCAGCTCCTCGGGGTTCTGGGAATCCAAGGCCTGTGTCACCAACATGTCTCCCAGGATGCTTCGAAGGTGGTGGGCCATGACAGCCTGTTGTTCCAGCCCACAGTGGTTCTCAAGGGATAGGATAACAGGATATGGGGACAACTGTCGGGGGCGGGGGTCAGGGAAGACAGGCAACAGTTCAGAATCACCCTCTGCTGGTCCCTGTCCTACAGTGTCCAACTCTTTCATGACAGGCAGGCAAAGGCAGGGCTGTGGAAAACCCACCCTAAGGGGCCAAGTCTGTAAGACATGGGACATACTGGCACCAAGATATGTGTGGCAGGGCCAGCGGTCAGATCTGGGGTCTCTGGGAAAGAATGGAGTGTATGGGGACTGAGGGCAGCTTCACCAATGGCATCTTTATAAATGTTCATTCAGGGTTAGTGGCATGGACCATGCCAGTGGTGTTGCAGAGGCCGTCATTTGAGGTTGTGTACCCTAATGGTTGCAAAGCGTTTGCAGGTCCACTGCTGAACCTGAGCTGTGCTCTTAGAAGTCATGGCTCAGTTGTCCTCCCCTAAGCCCCAAGGTTTTCTTTGGGAAACTTGGTGATGTCCATACATTTGTTAGCTGCGAGGATGGGAGGAGGGAGCACTCAATTCAGCTTTATTTTACCCTCCAGGCCTGTTATTCCCACAGCACTTGGTGAATGAACAATGCTCTGGGAAGGGCATCTGGCTATGGGAGGGCTAAGGGATCACTAGGAAGGTCCCAGGGCTGGGCGTGAGGTCCCAGTGCCTTACCGTGAAAGCATGATCCCGCACGGCTTGGATCACATCTCGAAAGAGGATCTTGGAGGTGAGGGTGTGCCCGTGATAGATGATGGGTTCCCCTCCCTGACCCTCCCAGCAGTCAAGTTCCACACAGCGGCATCCCTGGGCAAAGGCCCTGCAATTGACAGACAGATGGATGGGCAGAGTGTGGGTATGCCACTGCCGCAGGGCCAGGGCGGTGGCAGGCTTGGCCAGGAAATGCAGAGCGGAGCCCCATGCTCTCACCCCCACCATGGTACCTAACATAGGCCTCAGTGCTGCTGGGCCCTCCGATCTGCGAGTCCGTCAGGTAGGTGTTGTGAGAGGAAGAGATGAAGTAGTGGGCAAGGGGCTGGCCCATGTCCTGGAACACACACGTGTGGGCCACGTTCAGGGCAGCCCCCTCAGGCGACAACAGATACATCATGAAGCCATCCAGCGTCATCAGCTCATGCTGCTTGGCTACAGGGAAGAGAAGGAGAGAGGGTGGGGCCACCCGGGGGCGGGGCCACCCGGGGGCGGGGCCACCCGGGGGCGGGGCCACATGCCCAGCTTCCAACAGCACCCGTGGCTCACTTAGCTTAGTCAGAACAGCTAGGCTGCTGATGGACGGCATGCACCATGCCATCTAATCTTCCACAGAACCCCGAGGGGCAGACGTATTACAATGCCATTTTTACAAGTAGAGGTGCGGAGCCTGGAAGAGGAGAGGGGGCCTGCCTGGGACAGGCAGTGACAGCAGAGCTGCCTGGGATCGAGGCTGAATTGTGCTCCCTTACCTGTCTCATTGAGCTCATAGGTCTGGATAAGCTGCTGGGCACAGGCCAAGGTGGCACTGTCCTCTCCCTGGTCTTGCAGGAACTCCAGCAGCTCAGAGGCGCTCAGCACATGGTCCTCACCCGAGTACCGGTGGAAGATGGCCTCCAGTTCGGGGCGTTTCAGCAGCCTCCGCAGGAATGCCTCAATCTCAGCCCCCTCCAGACGCTCGTTGTTGGAATGGTCACACTCCTGGGGAATGGGGAGGTGGGGCTCAGAGGCGGGGACACTCTTGGGAACCTGGCCCTAACTGACACACTCCATGAGCTTAACAGCTGGAAAAGCAGCAACCCCTACTTCCCAAGACTCCAGGTCCTTAAGCCCACACCCCTGAGTGAACTCTAGGGATATAGAGTCTTGGGGTTCACACCTGTCCATGTGCACCATGACCTACCCCAAGGATCAAGATCAGGATTTGGAAGAAAAATGGCAGCCTTGGGAGGCAGGACTGGTGCCCCAGGACCCCACCCCAGGTCCTTACTGTCCTCCTAAGACACCTAGTCAGTGAGCAGAAGTGAAGGAACGGTTCTCGGAGCAGCCAGGTGGTTCCCTTGTCTTTGCGGGGCACAGGCTGGTCACACTCAGCATCCACACATGTCTCTGCCATGCCACCCAGTCAATGTACAGATGTAGTCACCTGTGCACCCCAGCGCTCCCACACAGGCACAAGAGGGGGAGGGGAGGGCCCTGCACTGTGGAGACTCAGGTGTGTTTGCCTGCGCTCCCATGTGCAAGCCACACAGTCACGTGTACAAGTGGTGCCCTGCAGCCTGAGAGATAAGAGAACGACTCTGCTGCTCACTCTGGGGGGCTCTGGAGGTGGCACCGTACTCCGAGCTCTGCCTAGAGGTGCCACATATAAAGTTCTGGTCCTCTGGCTTCAGGGACTGGGAAAGGCTTTTTATGTGTTTGAAGATAGGGTCATACTTTGTAGCCTTCACTGGCCTGTGTAGATAAGACTGTGTAGATAAGACTGACCTCAAACTCACAGAGATCTGCCTGCCTCTGCCTCCCGTACTAGGATTAAAAGTGCGCACCACCTGGCTGGAAAAGCCTAATTAACTAGGCTCAGGGGTTGTCTTTTCTTTCTGTAGGGAGAGGTGGCTCCCTCCCTACAAAAAAAAAAAAAAAAAAAAAAAAAAAAAAGCTCGAGAGGTACGTGAGTCTGATGGTGTTTATCAGAAATATCAGAAAACCCAGCTATTCCAGAAGCTGAGACAGGAGGATCACAAGTTCAAGACCAGCCTGAGCTACATAGTGAGATCCTGTCTAAAAACAACCACAAAAAACCTGGACAGAGCCAGGTAGCGGTGGCACACGCCTTTAATCCCAGCACTTGGGAGGCAGAGCCAGGCAGATCTCTGTGAGTTCGAGGCCAGCTTGGTCTACAAAGCGAGATCCAGGATAGGCACCAAAACTACACTGAGAAACCCTGTTTAGAAAAAAAAAAAACAAACAAACAAACAACAGCAACAACAACAACAAAAAAACCTGGATAGAGTTAATGTTTCAAATGCTGGAAGGGGGCGGGGCAGGCGCTGAGTTCACCTTGAAGAGGCGGTAGGCATACATGTCATTCATGTCCACGTTGACCATCCTGAGCAGACTCTTGATCTCCTTGAAGCTCATCTTACTGTCCTGGTCAGAGTCGGCCCGGTGCAGGTAGGAATGGATCCAGGTGTGTGTGCTCAGGAAACACCAGCGATAGACTAGGCCCCTTGCCCAGCATTAATGGGTGATCAGTACCTGGTCCGGGGTCCCCAGAATTAGGGACTGTACTTCCCTGTGTGTATGTGTGTGTGGAGGGGGTTCCAAGGGCACAAGGGCAACGTCTTCACGGGGCCCATTTTCCCAGTGAGGAGGTCCTTACTGTTTCATCCCTGGAGCGGGGATGGTGCCTTTCCCCACTAAGGGCTCAGGCCAGGCCTGGGTGAGGCTCCATCCGCATTCCAGAGCACCGGGAACTGTCTTCGCTGGTGCTCCTTAGGCCAGGAGCTCTCCTAGGACAGGCCCTCCCTCCTCCCAGCCCGGCAGGATATTGGTCTAGCCGCTCCCGCTGGCTCATGGCATCCAGGCGCGCCCGCAGCTTGGCCAGGCCTCGCACCCAGCGCTGCGCCTCCTCCGCGGTGGGCGCCGCCAGGTCCAGGTTCTTGCGGCGGCCCTTGAAGGCGATGGTGAGGCAGCGCGCAGGCGCGTAGGCGCCCCCGAAGCGCCGCAAGCCCTCGGACTGGTGGCCCTCCCGGACAGCCTCGATGTGCTGCACGAAGACTATGATCGAGGCAGGGTCAGATGTGTCGGCCACGGCGCCTGCCCGCCCGCTGTCCCCACCGCCCTGCCCCGCGCCACCCCTGACCACTCACAGATGTGCTGCGAAGGCGCGTGCGGGAAGCGCCGCTGGAACCACACGCTCAGGCCGTCCTCCTGCAGCCGGTACAGCCGCTCCTTGTGCCACGTGCGTGAGCGGATCTTGAGGAGCCGGGAGCCCCGCAGCATGGCTTGGACATCCTCATCCTCCGTCAGGCCTGCGGGGAAATCTGGGGCGTTTGGGCCTGGCCCTGCAAGGTAGCATCCCTGTCCAGCAGTCCCTTGCACTGCCCCCCAGCTGGTGGAGGATGGGGGGAAATGGGAAGCTCTGCCCCTGCACCCTCTCATTGTAACAAGCCGCATCACCACCGTCACCTGCTTGAAGCTTTGCATCCCCAAACACCTCTTCCAGGCTGGCCAGTAGGAGGTTTCCGTAGTTCCCAAGCTTGGGTCTCTCTGAAGATTACCCTTTTTTCCCAGCCACCTCCACCGAAAGTTCAAGGGCTGGTGAAATGGCTCAGTGTATAAAGATGTTTGCCCTGCAAGCCTAGCAGCCCGAGTTCTATCCCTGAGTCCTTCCTACATGGTGGAAGTAGAGGACTGACTCCAGCCAATTGTCTTCTGAGTACGCCTGCGCCCGCATAGCTCGCTCGCTCTCTCTCTCTCTCTCTCTCTCTCTCTCTCTCTCTCTCTCTCTCTCTCTCTCTCACACACACACACACACACACACACACACACACACGCGCGCGCGCGCGCACACACACACACAACTTTAAAAAATGTTAAAGCCTCAAAGCTCGGAATTGACCACCAACACCCTTTCCCTTGATGTGAAGCTTGCAGCCATCAGGAAGTCGTCCCACTACTATCTAGCCCAAATCTTGCTGCAACCCAATCTCCTTGCCTCTACCTTCCCAAAGTCACTGGACCTCCAGAGCATCAGGTCAAGGACTCCAGGAGTCCTGTGTGGCTGATCTCCAGTCTCCTGGGCCACTGCATTGCAGGGCCCTTCTTTCTCTTCCTGTTTCCTCAGGCACCCTGGGTAGCGGGAGGTTAAGAGGAGAGGAGAATTTACATTCACGGCACTGTGGAATAAAGTTCCTACCTTGTCACCTCCCTGTTACATGACCCTGGTGGCACTAACCTGAGACTGCTCTAAGCCTATGTTCTCCAGGAGAAAAATGGAGACTTGTGAATGCCTGATGCACAATCCAACACTCCCGGGTTACTATAGCCTGCCCACCTCTGCCCTGCAGGGTCCAACACTCCCGGGTTACTATAGCCTGCCCACCCCGGCCCTGCAGGGTCCAACACTCCCGGGTTACTATAGCCTGCCCACCCCTGCCCTGCAGGGTTCAGCCCATGCCAGCCCAAAGCCTGGAGCCTGTGCTGAGACATCTCCACAAGGGAAGACACCAAAGGTCACCAGCTGGGACAGTAGGAGAAGAGGGACAGGGCTCTTTAGAGAGCCCACGCCCTTCAGCTGGAGGGGACAGCCAGGAGTGGAGGAAGGCCCAGAGTTTCCGGAGGCCAGGAATCTGGGTCTGGATGGGAAGCGACCACATTTTTTAATGTTGGCAACTAAATCAAATTGAAAAAGCAAAAAACTAAAACCACTGTGAGGCAAACAGTGTGCCTCCCTCCTCCCTCCTTTTTCTTTTATTTCTTTCTTTTATTTGTTTTGTTTTTTTGAGACAGGGTTTCTCTGTGTAGCCTTGGCTGTTCTAGAACTTGCTGTGTAGACCAGGCTGGCCTCGAACTCGCAGAGATCCGCCTGCCTCTGCCTCTCAGGATTAAGGGCGTGCGCCATCACACGTAATTTCATCTTATTTAGGTGTATGTGTATGTGTGTGCACAGGTGAGTAGAGGTGCTGGAGGGGTCCAGAAGAGGACATTGGTCCCCTGGAGCTGGAAGTACAGTTAAGCCACCTTACACAGTCACTGGGACTTGAACTTGAGTCCTTTGTGAAAGCAGTCATGCTCTCAACCACCTCTCTAGCTGCCACATCTCTGCGCTAGTTCTGTCTTCTTGGAGACAGGGTCTCCTCTGTAGTCCAGGCTGCCTTGAATTTCACTAGGTAGCCCACGATGGCCTCAAATTATGTCAATCCTCCTGCCTCAGCTTCTGGAGTGCTGGCATTGCAGGGGTGAGCTACATGACCCAAACCTTATGTCCTAGGACTCCAAGGCTCCTGCTTGCCCAGCTCTGACCTGAGTCTGCCCCCCTCCCCCCACGCCCCGCCCCACTGACTTTGTAGTGAAGGTCCTCTCCTGCTTTTCTTCCTCTTGTAGCTGATTTCAAGGACAAGCTCAGCTACCACCTCCTCCAGGAAGCCTTCCTGATTTGCCTTCACATTGGAGAGTTCTCCCTCCCTGAACACCAAAGGCACTTTTTCCTTTTTAAAAAGTTGAGCATGGTGGTTCACACCTTAGCATTCAGGAGGCCAAGGCGAAAAGAATGCTTTGAGTTCAAGCCCTGCTTGTGTTACAGAGCGAGTTCTAGGCTGGCCTGAGCTATATAGAATGAGATTCTCTTCTGAAAATAAATAAAAGGGCGGGGCGGTGGTGGAGCACACCTTTAATCCCAGCACTGGGGGGGGGGGGCAGAGGCAGGCAGATCTCTGTGAGTTCAAGGCCAGCCTGGTCTACAGAATGAGATCCAGGACAGTCACTAAAACTATACAGAGAAACCCTGTCTTGAAAAAACAAAATCAATAAATTAATTAATTAATTAATTAATAAAAGGAGCTAGAGAGACGACGACTCGGTGGTGAAGAGCACTTACTGATTCCCCGGAAGACTCAGTTTGGTTTCCAGCACCCACTTAGGGCAGTCCTGGGCTCATAACTCCAGCTCCAAAGGGACTGAGGTATTTGTGTCATGAACACACACTCACACACACATAATTAATAAATAAAGTAAATCTTAGAAACAAACAAGGAGCAGGCATGGTGGCCCGTGCCTTTAATCTCAACACCCAGGAGGCAGAAGCAGGCCAATCTCTGTGAGTCTGAGGCCCTGTCTGGTCTATTTGTCAAATTCCAAGCCATCTGCACCCACAAAGTGAGACCCCGTTTTAAAAAAAAAAAGAGGAAGAGGAATGAAAAAAAAATAAAAATAAAAAAGGTGTGTCCCAAACCTCTAAACCCCAAATCCCCAAATCCCAACACTTGGGGCGCGAGGCAGGAGGAATGTGAGTTCCAACCAACCAAACAAAAACCCAACAAGGGCGGGAGATGGTTCAGCTGTAAAAACACTTTCCGCACAAGCATGAGGAACTGAGTTCCAATTCCCAGAACCCACATGGAAGCTGGACATGGCCCCGCGGGCCCGTAATCTCAGTGCCCTGGGAGGTGGAGAGAGATCGCTCGGCTTGTTGGCCACCAGCCAGGCTCCAGGTCCTGAGAGATAACCTGTCTCAAAGAGATAAGGCAAAGAGTGATAGAGGACACACAACCCTCCCCTCTGGCCTTTGTGTGTGTGTGTGTGTGTGTGTGTGCGCGCGCGTGCGAGCGCGTGTGCACACACACCATCACCACCACCACTCAGGAGACTTTAATAGACCCAAGGGTAGAATGAACTCTTATCTCCCAGAGCCTGGCTCCAACTAATATTTATGGAAAGACTCCAAAGCAGATGGACGGGCTAAGTGCTTTGAATTCTCCGCAGCCCTGCTCTAGCTTTCCTGAGTTCAGAGCCGACACCTTGGGGTCTGGGTTCTCAGCGCTGTATATCGAATTCTCCTGGAGCCAGAGATGCCCATTCAGCGGGCATGGCCTGGCACTTGGGCATCTGCCTTTTAAAATTGCACTTTAGGGCTTTCTGGCAGAGGGCGTGATCATACGTGCAAAAGTGCTTACGCATGTGCCGGTGTGTGTGCACAGGCTAAGCAGCCAGCCCCACAGGTCTTCCTGGCTCTGCCTCCTCGGTGCTGGGATTTAGAGGTGTGCCACCACACCTACCTTTCTTTGTGGGTTTCGGAGACTGAACTCAGGGCCTCACGCTTACGAGGCAAGCACTTTATTGATCCAGCCCCCAAATTTACCTTACAGATCGAGGGTGAGCATGACTGAAAATCAGGTTCTCAGGGACAGGAGGGGTAACCTGCCCTCCTTAGGGGTCGGCGGTTTCCCAGGAGCCTCTCAAGGCCTTCAGTCACAGTCCCCTTTCGTGCCCCAGGTCAGGACAGGGGCTAGTGCCCTGTTTCCGTACAGCTAGGCCAAGGGATCCCCAGACTCACCCCCTCCCCTGCCCCTCCTATCATATTCACCCAGGCACTCGGAATTATCTGATCCAGAGAAAGAACAAAGTGAGTGTGGGGCATGCAGGGGGGCCAGTGGTGCCACCAGGCCTGGGACCAAAGCTAGCCGGGCTCACCCTTCCTTCACCCCCTCAGCCTGGAAAGGTTCCTCAGCTGAGGTCACCTCCCCTGGCTGGGCCAGTCCTGCAGATGCCAAGCCTGTAGGGGGTGGGGAGGGGGCTGGTGAATGACTAAGCCCGGAAATGGAGGGTGAGTCACAGTGGACCTGCTTTGTCCTCAGCCTTCTGCAAACAGACCACTGAGGTTGAGCCTGGCAGTCCTAAAGCCTGCTGGTCCCCACGAGCAGGTTTCCATGGTGACAGCCCCTCCCTCCTGTCCTTACCCCCAGATCTCTAGGGTCTGTTGGGAGGGAGAGGTACCGCCAGGCTACCCACCCAAGTGGCATTGGCCTCTGACCACACTTGCCCCTCAACCACACACCCATAGAAAAGTCAACCAGAGCCAGGTGTGGTGGCTCACTCCAGAAACCTCAGCACTCGAGGATTAGGCAGGAGGAGTGCCGAGGTGGAGGCCAGCCTGGGCTACAGACTGAGACCCTGTCTTAGCCAAAAAGACCCTCTCCCAACCAAAAAAAAAAAAAAAAAAAGACAAAGTCAAACAGAATACAGAGTGAGGGGTTCATAACCAAGCTGGGCCAAGGGCTGGGTCCCAGGTGAGTACTCCTCAGCCATGAGCAGAGAGGGAGAGAGGGTTTTGGGGTATCAGCGGGGTCAACAAAGGTCAGGGGCAAGGCCAGCAGGAGGCCCAGACCCAGGGCAGCGATGGGTGCCTCTCCACCCAACCACCCGGAAACATTCGTAAGCCCAACCAGGCCCGGCCCCACAGGTGGCTCATCCACAGCAAGCTCGGCAGGTGCACAGGCCTCCCACATCCTACTGTGTCTGTGGGTTTTCTACCTGACCCTGGGCTAGGGCTGCAGCCTCTCTCCACTGTGTGGGAGGGGCAGCAGTCATGATATCACAGCAGGAAAAAACGAGGGTGGAGAGCCAGAGGTGGAAAGAACCCAAGAGTTCGTCGGAGATGAACGGAGAAGCAGAGATGGATGAGATACAAGGGAAGGCCAAGCTTTCAGGAGGCTGAAGCAGGGTTTACCAAGAGTTCAAGGACTAACCTGGGCTACACAGCGAGACAATCGCTAAAATAACAACATCAACCAAAACAACAATAAAAGTGAAATCTGTTACACCTGACACACACCATACCAAAGGAGCTGGGTCCCCGAGTGACACAGACCTTATGACTGAACTCATTCGAGACATACAGAACCCGCAGACACACAGAAAGCAGATCACAGGAAGGAGAAATGGGAAGTGACCGCCTAATGGTTACACAATGTCTCTGTGCGGCTAGAGAAAGCCTTAAACAGGTGACGACGACGACGGCCCTGGACGGCCTCAAACTCGCAGCAATCCTCCTGTGTCAGCCTTTACCAGTTGTAACTGCAGGCGCGTGCTACCCCTGGCTAGGCTGTGTGTTAAGCAGCTGAATTATACTGAACATGAATTATTCTCTCGAGCTGCCGAGGCCGGGTCACACAGCGGCTAACCAGGTGGTGGAGGTGGACTGCGCTGGGGGCTGGGGGGAGTCTAAGTCCAAAAGGGCGGCCGTGGAAGAAGGAGCAAGAGACGTTCGGCACTCTGGCTGCTCAGTAAATGAGGGAACAGAGACAGGCTCTGTGAAAGTGACTGGGAGCCCAGGGGGAAGAGGCGCCAGGTTCCAGGGGCTCTACCCTCCTCAGGCCTATGGTGGCCATCTTTGTCCCTCTCCAAGCCAGGACTGAGTTGCCTCAGGCCCAGGGCAGCATTGTCATCTGGGACTCAGACACTGTCCCTGAGCCTGATGCTGGGCTCTTCCAAAGGGTTCATCCAGACAGTGGTGAGGAAAGGGGAAACATGCATACCTACCTGTATATCCACCTGGACCAGGGCCATTGGGGGCGGGGGGGTGGGGGTCTATGCAATTCTGTCTGGGCAGCCAAGGTGCGAGGCAGGAGACTGCCTCCCACCAGCTAGACAGGGCTCCCAGGTCCTATGACAGACAGGGCACTGAAGCTCAGAGAGGCCAATGGTGAACAGTGGACCACCAAGGCAGGGGCTGGGTAGTGGGCAGAGGCCGGTGGAGGCTGGTGCAGACAGGCTGTAAGGTTGTGAGCGTTTAACAGAGGGTGTGTGCAGAGTAGGGTGTGAATATAATGGGGGAGGATGTGTACTTGTGTGTTTGTCTAGACCCGTGGGTGGGGTGGGAGGAAGGTGGGTCCGCCTGGGGACGAAAGCAGTGTGTGTGTGTGTGTGTGTGTGTGTGTGTGTGTGTGTGTGTGTGTACTACTGCACTGTCAGTCAGGAAGTGCACACGGGGCTCTGATAGGAATGTGAGACATGCAAGAACAGGGCAGCCAACTGCTCCTGCCAAAGTGTGTGAGAGGGGAGTGGGAGGCAGCTGCATTTCCATGAAGTGCTGGACTTTTCCACACAAAAGACACACAACACAACAGCCGTGTTTCCAGTGACCTTCCTACCCTAGTCCCTTAGCCAGCCCCATTGTCCCAGGTACCAAGGATGTCCCCTGTTCCAGCTGACCATCACACGGAGGCCAGTGTTATTCCATAACATCCCTGGGAAAAATCAAGAAAAGCAGGAAGTGTAGGCAGGGCTTCCCCAGAGGCCTGTGGGCCAGGGAGTTGAGGGTGTGGTACCTTCTGGGCTTGGCTGGGCCAGAACAGGCATGAATGGGGTCAAGGGATGAGGAGGTGGGGAAGCTATAAAGCTGCCCTGCCCTCCCGGCCACCCAGTCCAGGTGCTTGCTACTTCTAAGGTCTCTGGAAGCCCCCTTCCTGCCATCAGGCCAGCCCAACTCACCCTGCAGGGAACATCCTGGACAGGCCATTGGGAAAGCCCCCTCACCCAGGAGTGCTTGTCAGAGTGAGCAAGCAGGGAGGGTGTGAACAAGATCGTGCCTACTCAGCTCTCTGTACACTGAGAGGATTAGGGGTCTGGGCGGAGCATGAACACACAGGCGCTGACAGGCTGGGGAGAGTGGGGTTGCTGAAGAAAAAATGGAGGCAATCCTTTACGTGTGAATTTAAGATAAACAACAAATACCTTTTTAGTGTAAGCACGTCCCATGGGGCGGAGGATGCAGTTCAGTGCCTGTCCAGCATGCTCAAGGCCCTAGGTGCCATCCTCAGCACCAGACCAAGAAAAAGTTATACATAACCATGGATTTATAATTTACATACACATTCTAGAGGTAGACAGATACACCTCTATGTCCAAAATTATTCATTGTCCACCCAGTGTTCAAATTAAGCATCGAGCAGTGGTGGCGCACACCTTTAATCCCAGCACTCGGGAGGCAGAGGCAGGCGGGTCTCTGCGAGTTTGAGGGCAGCCTGGGCTACAGAGCGAGATCCAGGACAGACAAGACTATACAGAAAAACAAAACAACAACAACAACAAAACCACCCGAAACCAAACCAAATCAAAACAATTTAGCATCCTGTATTTCATTGGCAACCCTGGGAGGCCATCTCTGAGGAAAAGCAGGCCCTTCCCAGACGGACATCTCTTTCATCTCTGTGGTTAGAGCCCAGTCTCTGGACCATACTGCCTGGGTTCGAATCTCTCCATCCCTTTTAGCTTTTGTTTCTTGAGACAAAGTCTCGATACACAGCCCTTTCTGGTCTGGGACTCAGTATGTACACCAGGCTGGCCTCTCTGTCTCTCCAGGGCTGGGATTCCAGGCATGGGTCGCCACAGCTGGCTTACTTCTAGCCTTGACCCCTCTCCGAGCTTGCTATCTCATGGTAAAATGAAGCTCATGGCACTGTCTGTCTCATGGGCCTGTGGACGCTAAGTGAGATGATACACAGAGCACATGGCATGATGATCTGGAGGTGTCAGTCCTCATTAATTATGATAATAAAGTGTGTCATTCGAACCTTGACTGTGGGTGGCAGGCAGCCAGGGTTTCTTAATGTCTGCCTGGCAAGGGGCTTGACCCCTCCATCTCCTGTCTCTCTGTCACTGAGGAGGACACATTCTCCAGGAATGACTGAGAAATAAGCAGGATGAAGTCTGAGGCAAGCTCAGTGGACAGTAATGTTCAGGCCCAGCCCAGCACTGCAAATGGCTCCCACTCAGTCTCTCTCCTCCCCTGCGCTTGGCCTAGTTCCCTACGGTGGCTCCACAGGCCTTTTCCTCCCTCGGGTCCCTTAAGATACTCCCTGCTCCAGTTCCTTGACTTGAAATAAGATCTGTTTTCTCTTAGCCTGATCGGGGGTGATGGGGGTCATCTTGGGAGGGGCGGATGGGGATGGAAGTTACCTTGGTGACAGGCCTAGGCTTTAGCCATTCTGGGGACCATAGGGCTGGGCCCTAGGCCCACTGGGTTTGTTTCTGCCTTATCCCTGGGCTCCAGCATGGAGGTCAGCATTGCTCGGGGGAAGTGACATTCCCTACACACTGGAATTCCTTTCTCTACGGTCACTCAGCAATCACTCAGCAGGACAGCACCAGCCAGTGGCAGTAGGAAGGGCAGAGATGACATTCTGATATGTACATAGTTCCACGATGAACTAGCCAGAGCTCCCATGCAGCCATGCTCAGCTGACTCCTGCCCAGCTGGGCTCTCCTGTAATTACGTGTCTGCAAGTCTCTTCCTAGCATACTATGTGCCTCTGGGGCAAGCCTCGGTCACCCTTCTTTGTGGCCTCAGCCCCTGGCCTAGCACTGTGGCCATTGATGGGGCTCGGCAAATGGACACAGGAGCAAAGGACAGCTGGTGTGTGATAGCTTCGTCTCTGTCTCCAGCCACATCCATATCCCCTAGGGGCCAATGGCTCAGGCTGCTTCTCCTGAGAGCTCTGTCCTGCCTTGGTGGCAGGTCACCTCACACGGCCAACCCCTAACCGTGAGGTCACAGAATAGTGCCACCTCTAGCCAGAGACTCCTGATTTCATAGTAAGGAGTCATCCCAGTCATATTGGTGGCTTTGGATCCTCCTCCCCATGCCACTGCCGCCTGAGTCCCAATACCCCTTTCCAATCTACTCCTCTGCCTCCTTCCAATCAGTCCTGCTTTCATCCCCGTTTGGACCACCCTACTGTCCATCCACTCCTCTAACTCAGTTACCGTTCCTGCCAGTGGCCTTTCTGGGACCCTTACTGCCATCTAAACAAAGCGAGGGACCCCAAGGGGTCCTTCTGCCTCTCTCCCATCCACACGAGCATCCTTTAAGTTCTGGGGTTCAGTGGGGTCCCCCTGTTTTCCCAGCATTGTGATCTACTCCCCCTTCCTCAAGGCCCATCTCCTGACCCCTTCACTTTGTCATTTAGCTCTCTGAGCGCAGGACTGTGTCTAGCTTGTTCGCTGTTGGGTCCATAAATACTGACCTCTTGAATGACTTCATGGAGGGCAGGGTAAAGACCTGCCTTAGGCATAGTGCTCAGAGCGGCTTCCCATACATTCAGGTGGAATGAGGAAGAGGAGGGGACAGCTGTGAAGGGAAGCCCAGGCTGGCATTTGGGACCCCCGAATTCTGTCTTGAGGTTGGCGGCTCCAACAAAGCTCTTCAGTTGCCAGCACTTTACAGTTTATAAAGCGCTTTCCCTTATGCCCCTTGTTCAAGCCCCCTGAGTCCCATCTTGCCCTGACTGTGAGTGTCAGTTGTGATGGTACACAGTCTGAGTGCCCTAGACAAAATTCTTTGATGTCTGAGTCAGTTTCCTCCTCCATGAAATGGGGATTAGGCCACCTACCTCAGGAGGGTGAATCTGACACACCTGCAGACTACCACAGTATTGAGCTGACTCTGGGACTCCTTGAGAACTAATGACTTCACTCACTTCTGGAACCTGGACTGTCTCAAACCATCCCCCAGTCATGCCAGGACTTTGTGGCTGCTCCTGGCAGAGAGGACCTGAGGGTTACAGGGCCGGCTTGGGAGTCTGGAGTCTTCCTGAGGCCATCTGTAAACGGCTCCTCAGGGTCAAGAACAGCAGGTGCTGTGAGATGCCCGTAGACCTCAGGGAGCACTAGAGAGGGAGGTGAGTGCATTCCAAGTTTTTAATGTATGTATTCTTTTTTTGAGACAGGGGTCTCATATCCCAAGTTGGGATATATGTATTAATTACTGTGAATGGAGAATGACCTTGAACTTCTGATCCACTTACCCCCACCTCTCCAGTGCTGGGGGATTACCAACAGTAAGTTGATGAGCTGTTAGGAATGTGATACTGGGGAATCGAACCTACAACTAGGCAAGCACTCTACCATTTGAGCTACATCCCCAAACTAACTCCAAGATTTTATCTCTCCATTCTCTCGCTCCTGCGACCCTATCCCTGCCCCTAGCCCCAACTCTCACTTCAGCACGGCCCGGCGGGCGCCTCCTGGTGAGACTGTAAGGGTATCCAGGCCTTCTGGCACAGCCTGGGGCTATGGTGACCCCAGGTGTGACCCCCAACTGGAACAGTGCTGATGCTCCAGGTCAGGTCCTCCCTAGCGCCACGCACCCTGGGAAGCCAGTTGGCCTGTACACCCGCTCCTTCCAGGTTGCCCCTAGAGACAGTTCGTGCCCACCCGGACCCATCCTTGAGTGTCACTGACCCATCTTCTTCAGGGCCCGCAGCCCAGGCCTCTTGGTGCCGCTGTCCGGTGACGCGGGCGAGGGCGGGAGCGCGAGGGGCGTTGCGACCTGGGCGGCCACCCGGGGTTCCTCGGAAGAGCGACGGCTCCTTCTCCAGCTGCCGCACAGCATGGTCCAAGGGGGGTCCGGAGCTGGCCCGGGATCTGTGCGCGAGGATGGGGCAAACCGGCACACGGCTCGCGCCCAGCCCGCGCCCGGTGCGCGGTCCCGAGCAAAGAAACTTAGCGGCGCCGTGAGAGTCGGGAGGAGGAGACCTCGGGAGGAGGGAGAGAGGGAGGGGCGAGGTGAAGGTGGGAGGAGCGAGGCCCAGAGTGGGCGGCGCGAGGTGCCTGCGGGACCCCAGGCCCGGAGCTGTTCGCCCCTGCTAGTGAGTCCGTCTTTCCGTTTCCCCAGAGGTCCCCGGATCTCCTCCCCACCAGTGGCCAGAGTCCCTGTAGGAGGGGACTGAATACCCTAGGAGGAGAGGACTGTCCACCGGCACAGACACTTCTTTCGGGGGACCCTGACTCCGTTAAGACCCAGGACCCTACTCCATCCACCTTTGCCGGGTCCCTTAGGGAGCCAGACAGGGGACAGGTCTACAGAGGGGCTAAAGGGAAGCCCCTAGAACCCCAGAACAGAGCTGCGCAGGGATGGGGGCGGGAGGCTGGGGCAGTGACGTCATGGATTAACCTCCCGGCTCCGAGCCAGTAGCCACCCCTTACAGGTGGACGTCTCAAAGCTAACTGATTTGAAGGCTGAGGTGCGACTAAGTTTAGAGTCCCCGAAACTGGTTCTGGGGTTCAAAGCTTAAGAGGCTTGGTACACCAAAGCGTGTGACGCTCCGTCCTTGGTCAGGGGATCTGCACCGCACTCTGAGAAGGTGTTGGTGACGTCAGCCCCTGGAAAGCCTCCTTTTATGGGTGCCCGTGGAGTGTTAGATGTACACTTGTGAATGCGAAGGGTGGGATGTCCGAGTGGCCCTCGAGCACAAGCTTTGGGTAGGGGCACAGAGCTGGCGCTTGGCCGCGGCCGACAGCCAGGCGTCCCCACGCTAAAAGTTGGGTTTCTCGGGTCCTAGAATCGCTGTCTACTCGCCCCGCTGTATTCTGTCCCCCCTATAAACGAGTCCCAGCAATTCCGTAGGCTAGCTTGAGTCACCACCATCTCTGCGATCTGGAACTTCCTAATCGTCAAACCTTCGCCTCTGCTTTTGATCTTTGATTCCTTCCAGGAATGTTCTTTTTCGTTATTTTTCTGGTTTACTCTTTGTTTTTCCAAAACTCAGCTCCAGTGTCCCTTCTGCGGAACGCTGGGCTCCAGGACTCGCTTCTATTGCCAGCGTAGACGTGTGCCCAGAGCATCAGCCCACCAACTCCCGTGAGTGTCCACCAGGGGGCGCGAGGACTCGGCGACCATCCGGTGTGTCCACCGGGAGGCGCTGCAGCCCGCCGCTGGCTGTCGGGCTGTGCGGAGTGCGACCCACAAATTAGCCCCTCCTGAATGGGAGCGGCAGGGTGAAACTATTTGCATAATCTTGAAAGAGCCTTTCTGACTGGTTAGGGTGTAGAAGCCGAATGTGAAACGGTGCCTCTCATTGGCTTCATTTTAGTCTCGCTTGGCGTCCCTCCCTATTCCTGCCCCTCTGGACCCAGAGGTCAATCGGAAACCCCTGGTTAGTGGTGAGAAGAGGACCCCGGTGTCCCGGCAGTGGGCGCCCAAGGGTGAGTGAGGGGCCGTGGCGGGCGCAGGGAGCCAGGGTGGATGTTCGTCCCACCCTGACTCCTCCTCGCTCGCTGATTCCCCCGTTCAGGAATTGGAAATGGGCAGCCTAGAGAGGTGCATCTGGGGACGCGAATGGCTCTGAGACCCTTGCCACCTGCCTTTCCTCCCTCCCATGGCCACGCTGGTGGTCCTCGCCACTCTCGGTCCGTTGACGCTGCCTTGAGGTAGGAGAAGGACCCTCCTCAGCTCAACTTCTGGCCTCCTGGGGTAGCGCTCAAGTCTTGGGACTTGGTTTGCCTCTCTGGGAACTGGACCAGTGGCTCACAGTGCCACCGTGGACCGTGAGGCCTGGTCACACTGACACTCGATCTTGCAGAGTTGCTCCAAAGTAGGACTCCAGAGCTTGGAGCAGCATGGGCACTGAGAAGGAAGAGCCGGACTGCCAGAAACAGTTCCAGGCAGCGGTCAGCCTCATTCAGAACCTGCCTAAGAATGGTGAGGCTGTAGGGATTGGCATTTGGGGGTTCAGGATGGTTAGGCAGGCTCCGACCCCCAAATGGAACCGGGCCTGAACCCTGCAATGTTTACAGACAAGTTCCTCCCTAGGCTTTGGTGGGGTTCCTCTCTGCTTCCTGTTCTAGATGCCATGGGTGGGATCCGTGGCCACCTCTGCCCTCCCAAGGTACAGCCTTTATCCTCTCAGAACCGGGGCTGATGAGGTGCCCTCTGCCTCCCAACCCTCTGCTCAGGCTCTTACCGCCCCTCCTATGAAGAGATGCTGCGATTCTACAGCTACTACAAGCAGGCTACCATGGGGCCCTGCTTGGTTCCCCGGCCTGGGTTCTGGGACCCCATTGGACGTTACAAGTGGTGAGCCCCCCTCCCCCCGGGGTAAAAATGCCTCAGCCGTCATCCAGCTTCTCACAGCCCTCTGCCTCCTAGGGACGCCTGGAACAGCCTGGGCAAGATGAGCAGGAGGGAAGCCATGTCCGCCTACATCTCTGAGATGAAGCTGGTTGCACAAAAGGTAGTGAGGGCGGGCTGTGGTGCTCAGTCCCTGAGGGCGACTTGCTCCTCACTCTTCTAGGGGTGTGCTTCCGTGTTTCCTATCCCTTGATATCCTTTTGGAAATCACCTTTCTGTTACCCTTTCTCCCAATCCTGTCTGACCCTGACTCATACAAAGTGGGGGTGCATGAAAATGCAGTAGTAAGGGGGGAGGCTGGGCCCCAGGGGGATGGGGGGTGGGCATGGGAAGGGCCAGCCTGTCCCATTAGAACCCTTTCTGCACAGGTGATCGACACAGTGCCCCTGGGCGAGGTGGCAGAGGATATGTTTGGTTATTTCGAGCCCCTGTACCAGGTGATCCCTGACATGCCGAGGCCCCCAGACACCTTCCTGAGAAGGGTCGCAGGTCAGATCCCCAGGATGCGAGCCCTGAAAATACAGAATGAACTGTCTCAGGTGTAGGCTGGCGGGGTGGCTGCTGTGGGGCAGTAGGAGCCAAGGGCCACAGGTGTGGCATCTGTAAGGACCTCAGTCAGTGCCCCTGTTGGGCTAGTTATCAGCTAGTATGCATGACTAATGGGGACAAGGGACTTGATCTCCCTGGAAGGTGCCAGCCTCTTCCCTGCCCCCTCTGAGGACGGTGGTGTCTTGACAGATTGGAAAGAGCCAGTGCTGCATGGAGACGATCAGACCGCTCCAGAGCCTTCTTGTCTCCCCAAGGAGCCAGTGCCTCCAAGTCCAGGTTAGTGTTGGGCTGGAGAGACACAGAGCCGGACCTAGACCGGGAAGGGACACCTCCTTCAGGAGGGGAGAGGCGCGATGCCACACTGTCCCCTTTAGAGCAGATGTCCAGGGACGCTGAGACTTCCTGTGCTCTCAGAGGCCAAGGGGAGGTTCTGAGACTGTTGTCAGGGTCTCATGTCTTGGGCCCATCGTACCCGCTATGGCAAGAACTCTAGGTCCCCCAAGGAAGGGCTTGGTACTCAGCTGCCTGCTCTTCCCTCCCTCCGGAGCAGGAACCCCAACCCCAGTGCAGCTGCTCTTGGCCAGAGTCTTTCCTTTCCCCTCCCCCAGAGTCCCCGCCACCCAGGGACTTGGAGCTGGAGGTTTTCTGTGACTCCCTGGAGCAGCTAGAGCCAGAGTTGGTGAGAGCGTCTCTCTTGTCCCCTGTTCCCGCTGTGCCAGAGCTGCCCCGCCTCCACCCTGAGACCTGGGACTCATCTCAGCAGGTTTGGGCAGAGCAGAGGGGAGCAGCTGGCAGAGAGCTGGACACCAGAAGCAGCCCCGAGCCCCCCAGTGAGAAAGGTGAACTCTCCACCCCGCCCGTAGTCCTGGTACCCCAAGCCTTCCCTGGGTTGCTTTCTTAGCACAAAGGTGAAAGTCCAGTGGACCCACTGGGAGCAGCCTGGGAGGGCGACCCGACAGCCAAATGCCTGCCCAGGAGAGCAAAATCCCTGTCCCTGCTCTTCCCGAGGTTGCTGGCCTCTGACCCTCAGCAAACGCAACTTACAGACACAGGTGCATGGCATTGGGAAGTTGTCCTCTCTCTGTGTCTCCCCTTTGGAATTCTCAGAGGATGACAGTGAGTTCTGTCTGCTTTATCTCTGTTAGAACTTCCTGTGTGCTAAATTGCCAAAGGGATACTTTCATGAACTGGTTGTTTATTCCCCTGAGCAGACCAGGTGCCTGAGGAAGAGGACATCTCCCCCTAATTTTCAGGAGCTAAAACAAGGCTCGGAGAAGTGAATGTTTTGCCCAGAGTCACATAGCTAATCAGTGGCAGTGCTAGGGTTGAGCCCCGTTCCAGCAGCCCATTACTCAGTCCTCTGAACGGATGGACCTTGTAAAGACCTCACTGGGGACAGGGATAGCACTCTTATACTTCTCTGGACCTGCCCCAGCTTGTGCAGATTGTCTCCTGAGTCCCCTTCCCTGTGTCTCTATGCTCCACAGAGGGGTTGGAAGGCAGCCTGATGGGGCCCCAGGAATTGGACAGATGGCTGGTGGGGACAGTCCGGGCCATGCAAGAAAGCATGAGGAATGTTCAGAGGAGACTGCAGAGCCTGGAAAGCAAGCCCCAGCCACGTGAGCAGGTGAGTGCCTGTCTCTTTCACTCAAAGATTGGGCAAGAGTGCCTCAGAACTCTGCTCTGGATTCCTCAGTCAGCTGTGAGGGGCTTTGGCCCCCTGACTCCACCTGTCTGCTGCTCTGTGCTGAGAACGGTGCAGCTGCTATTCTGGTCAGGGAAGCCATCGATGGGTCGGGGGAGTGTCGGAAGAGCCTACTAGGAAAGAGGGACCCTTCACTGATCACCCAGCTCTGCCCAAGAAAAACCAAGCAGGGAGTCACTTCTCAGAGTTGGAAGGACCACCAAGTGTCTGCTTTTTTCACTGGAGATGGGGTCACTGTGGGCCCTCAACTGGCACCCCTGTTCCTAGATTTGGGGTTTACCCCCAACAGTTCAGCTTTGCACCTTTCATCTCCCTGCACCCCATCTTATGCAGAACAGTTCAGAGCACAGTTACACTCCTATTCTTTTTTTTTTTTTTTTTTTTATTTTGAGACAGGGTTTCTCTGTGTAGTTTTGGTGCCTGTCCTGGATCTCGCTCTGTAGACCAGGCTGGCCTCGAACTCACAGAGATCCGCCTGGCTCTGCCTCCCGAGTGCTGGGATTAAAGGCGTGCACCACCATTGTCCGGCTTACACTCCTATTCTAAGTATGCTTTTGTTGTGTTTTCATTTGTCTTGTGTGAGACAGGGACTCAAGCCTATAACCTAGGCTGGTCAGGGACTCAGTATGTAGCCCAGGCTGATCTTCTGGTAATCCGCCTGTCTCAGGCTTGGGTGTGCTGGGATTACAGACATGAGCCACTCTGCATGGCCGCCTAACTGTTTTGTTTTTTTTGTTTTGTTTTTTTGGCTTTTTTTTTGCTTTGCTTTTTTGGGTTTCTCTGTGTATTCCTGGCTGTCCTGGAACTAGTCCTGTAGACCAGGCAGGCCTTGAACTCACAGAGATCCTCCTGCCTCTACCTCCAGAGTGCTGGGATTAAAGGCATGTGCCACCACCACCCCGCTGGCCTAAATGTTTTATATTTTTATTTTATTTTATTTTTTCCGGTTTTTTTTTGAGACAGAGTTTCTCTATGTAATAGCTCTGGCTGTCCTGGAACTCACTTTGTAGACCAGGCTGGCTTCAAACTCACAGAGATCCACCTGCCTCTGCCTCCCAAGTGCTGGGATAAAGGAGTGCGCCACCGCCCCAGCCCCCCACCCCCGCATAAATGTTTTTTAATCTAGACCAGTTCTTTGCCTTGCTGCTGATTTACTGATATCCTCTCACTCCCTTTCCCTCCTTCTTCCTCTCTCTCTCTCTCTCTCTCTCTCTCTCTCTCTGTCTCATATACTCATATATATATATATATGGCTTTTGTCTATTTGTGGCATGATCTTGCTATGTAGCCCAAAGGCTTAGAATTTACAATCCTCCTGCCTCAGCCTCCCGAAGCTGAGATTACCTTCCCCACCACTCCTGGCTTTATTTCCCTTTTGCAGAAGAGGAAAATTGAGGCCTGAGAATTTCGCTTACCTGGGGGCACACAACATGGGCGACCTTCACTGAACTGCTTTTGCAGTCCCCAGTACCTGACAATCTCTCCAGTGGGCTCTCCTGTTATTGTTGTGATGGTTAATAGCCAGTGATGAAGCACAGGGTGGCCCCAAGTCTCCTGGTGCCCACCCTAGTGAGAAGCCTGGTTAAAGGGTGTCTAAAACAGGCGTGGGCCTGCTCGCTCTATTTGGAGATCTCTGGTGTGACCCCTAACCTACTGAGCACGGTGGATCTGAGCCCTGGTGACAGGGATTTCAACACTGCCTCCCCTCCCCCACAGCATCATTTTTCTGTTTTACCTTTTACCCACTTGAAATGCCAAGGATCCCCCTCCCCAGGCCACCCCCCATCTTGTACTAGGGATTTCTCAGCAAGGGCTCTCCCCCTGAGCCACATCATCAGCTCCTTTATTATTTGAGACAAGGTCTTACGAAGTTACCCATTTGAAATTAGAGTCTGTTTTATAGATGATAGAGTGGCTAGGGTAGGGCTGGGGAGACAGCTCAGCAATGGGGCATTTCCCTAGGAGCCAAGGGGCTCTAGGCTCAACCTAGCACCACCAAAAGGGGAGAAGAGAAGTTTAAAGCTAGCATTTGCTACCTAACTGAAATCACAGACCTGTGACATCAGGCCTGGCTAAAATGGGGGGGAGGCGGGGTGACTCTGTTTGTGTGTGTGTGTGTGTGTGTGTGTGTGTGTGTGTACATGTGCATGCATACCTTGGAGCACATGTGGAGGTCACAGGACAATTGCCATGTGAGTCCTGGAGATTAAAGTAGGGTCATCAGTCTTGGCTGCAAGCATCCTTTCTTGCTAACCCTTCTCAATGATCCTAAGCATTTTATTGTTGTTTTCAAGTTTTTCGAGACAGGGTTTCTTTGTGTAGCCATGGCTGTCCTAGGCTGTCCTTGAACTCAAGAGATCTGCCTGCCTCTGCCTCCCAAGTGCTGGGATGAAAGGCGTGTGCCACCACCACCTGGCTTGATCCTCGGCATTTTTAAGTAGATTGTTACAGCTTACCTATAATCCTAACACCCTAGAGGCAATCAGGAGGATTCATGAAATTTGAGGCTTGCCTAAGCTACACACTGAGTCCTAAGCCAGCCAAAAGGGAAAAAAAAGTATATGTATATGTATATATGTATACACACACACACACACACACACACACACACATCCATAAAGTTCTACTCTGAATATATTTCATTACAATTCTTTAGTATCACCAGATAGCCAATCCACACTCAGATTTTCCTAGGTGTCGTGAAACTGCCTTTCCAGCCGCTGTTGTCCCCAGGGCAGGGTCACAGTGTCCGTAGTTCGTCATTATGGCTGTGGTTGACTTTGTAGAAAGGCAGGTGCCAAACCTAGGGCATTCAGCTCAGCATCGGGGCATGCGGAGTGTCCCACTTTTGGGGTCTAATCATGTCCAGTTTCCTTTACATTGTATTTCCTGTGAAATGAGTGTGAGATACAAAGACTGGTTTAATATCCCGCTAAGCATTCTGGTCAAGGTTCCATCAGAGACAAGTTTTGGTTTTAGTGTTTGGTTTTTTAGTTACATTTATTTTATGTGTAGGAGTGTTTGCCTGCATGGAAGTCTGTGTGCCACACGTGTCCCTGGTGTCCTCGGAAGTCAGAAGAGGGTGTCAGATCCCCTGAAACTAGAATCAAAGACAGTTGTGAGCTGCCATGTGAGTGCCAGGTCCTCTGCAAGAGCAGCAAATGTTCTTAACTACTGAGTCATCTAGCTAGCCCTTGGGTTTTTGTTTGTTTGTTTGTTTTGTTCTGTTTGAGATAGTCTCACTGGGTAGCTCTGGCTAGCCTAGAACTCACTATGCAGACCAGGCTGGTCTTGAACTCATGGTGATTTGCCTGCCTCTGTCTCCTTCCCTCTGCTGCCCAATGTAGTTTACACTTGTAATCCTAGCACTTTAGAAGCTGAGACAGGAGGGTTGCTGTGAGTTCCAGGCCATCCTGAACTATAAAATAAGACCTTCAATAAATTAAAAACAGAAATCTGGGGGCTGGGAAGATTGATCAGCTATTAAGAGTGCTTCCTATTTATCCAGAGACCCCAAGTTCACTTCCTTACACCCATGTCCGACAGCTCAGAAATGCCTGGAACTTCAGCTCCAGGGAGCCAGACCGTGATAAGTACCCCCCCACACACACACAGCACCCCCACACACATGGCATACACAGCACCCCCCCACACACACACAGCACCCCCACACACACAGCACCCCCCCACACACACAGCACCCCCCACACACACAGCACCCCCCCCACACACACAGCATCCCCCCACACACACACAGCACCCCCACACACACATAGCACCCACACACACACACACAGCACCCACACACACACACACAGCACCCCCACACACACACAGCACCCCCCACACACACACAGCACCCACACACACACACAGCACCCACACACACACACACAGCACCCCCCCCACACACACAGCACCCACACACACACACACAGCACCCCCCACACACACACAGCATCCCCCCACACACACACAGCACCCACCCACACACACACACACACAGCACCCCCACACATACACAGCACCCCCCCACACACACAGCACCCCCCCCACACACACAGCACCCCCACACACACAGCACCCCACACACACACAGCACCCCCCCACACACACAGCACCCACACACACACACACACAGCACCCACACACACACACACACAGCACCCACACACACACACACAGCACCCCCACACACACACAGCACCCCCCCACACACACACAGCACCCCCCCCACACACACAGCACCCCCACACACACACTGCACCCCCCCACACACACACAGCACCCCCCATACACACACAGCACCCCCCCACACACACACAGCATCCCCCCACACACACACAGCACCCCACACACACACAGCACCCCCCACACACACACAGCATCCCCCCACACACACACAGCACCCCCCCACACATGGCATACACACACACACACAGCACCCCCCACACATGGCATACACACACACAGCACCCCCCACACACACACAGCACCCCCCCACACACACACAGCACCCCCCCACACATGGCATACACACACATACACACACACACAGCACCCCCCCCCACATGGCATACACACACATACACACACACACAGCACCCCCCCACACATGGCATACACACACACACACACACACACACACACACACACACACACATAAATAAAACAAAACCATTATTGTTTTACAAACAAGCCATATCAGAGTGATGCCCCTCACATCAGGGGACACCCATGGGACAGGTGGTGTCTGGCCTTCTACCACTAGTGAGTCTAGTGTGTACTGCTGGTCTGGATGCAAGGGTGACAGTCCGGCCCCAACTCCATGATGTCAAGTTTTCCTTTTGAAGCCATGGACTATCCAGTTCATCAACTACTTGCCATGCTGTGTTTGACAACTGCTCATCTTTGCCTGGACAGCAATTTATTTCGTGCTTGCAAAAATCTGATTTTCAATTCTCTTATCCCTCCAACAGGTTAACATTTTGTTTTCTGTAAGGTTTCCTGAAACAAAGTTGTTAACCACGGAAAAAACAAGGTTTCTTTTTCTGCTTCTGTTTTGAAACAGGACCCTGTTCTTCCTCCTCTTCTTCTTCTTCCTCTTCCTCCTTTTTTCTTTTTCTTTGAGACAGGGTCCTGATATGTAGGCCAGTCTAGCCTTAGAATTCACCCATGATCCTCCTGCCTCAGCCTCCTGAGTGCTAGGATTACAAGCAAGGGCCTCCATGCCCATCTTCTTCTTCTTCTTCTTCCTTTTTTTTTTTTTTTTTTTTTGGTTTTTCGAGACAGGGTTTCTCTGTGTAGCTTTGCGCCTTTCCTGGGACTTCACTTGGTAGCCCAGGCTGGCCTCGAACTCACAGAGATCCGCCTGTCTCTGCCTCCCGAGTGCTGGGATTAAAGGCGTGCGCCACCACCGCCCGGCTTTTTTTGGTTTTTAAGGTTTCTCTCTGTAGTTTTGGTGCCTGTCCTGGATCTATCTCACTCTGTAGACCAGACTGGCCTCGAACTCACAGAGATCCACCTGGCTCTGCTCCCCCCCCCCCCCCCCCCCCCCCAGTGCTGGGATTAAAGGCATGCGCTGCCACTGCCTGGCTCATCTTCTTTATCTTTTGTTGTGTGGTGCTGGGGTGGAGCACAGGGCCTCGCACATGCTAGGAAGTGCTGACCACTGAGCTGCATCCCCAGCCTGGGCTTATTTAATTATTTCTTTGTTAACGTTAATTTCATGTCCTTGAGTGTTTTGCCTCCATGCATGTCTGTGTGACATGTTTGTGCCTCGTGCCCATGAAGTTCAAGAGAGAGAGTGTCGGGTTCCCTGAAACTGGAGTTATGGATGGCTGTGAGTCATCACGTGGTGCTGGGAACCAAACTTAGCCTCTCTACAAGACCAACAAGTGCTCTTAACTGCTAAGCCCTCTCTCCAGACCCTAATTAATATTTAAAGCAAGGAATTGGCTCCTCAGTGGTATCATTTCTAGTTTTCTTATCGTCACAGACTCCTAAATTTTAAAGATTCATCATTTTAATCATCTGTAATCATTCTTTTGTTTTTTGCAGTTCTGGGGTTTGAACCCAGCACCTCACATGCTAGGCAGGTGCCTACCACAGAGCCATATATCCAGCTCTTTTTGTGTGTTCATGTACATGAGTGTTTTGCCTGAACGTCTGTCCATGCACCATGTCTGTGCAGTGCTGACCTTGTTAGATCCTCCTGGTGGAGTTAGAGCCTCCACTGTGCACTGCTGTGTGTGTGTGTGTGTGTGTGTGTGTGTGTGTGTGTGTATGTGTAAGTCAGAGGAAAACTTTGGTTCTCTCCTACCTTTCTGTAGGCTCTGGGGATTGAACTCGGGCAATCAGGGGTGTATGGCAGGCTTTAGCCAATGAACTATACATTTTTTTTTTTTTTAACTAGACTGTCACAACTTTGGAGATCCTTTCAAGCCAGATCCTGTTCTTAGACCCTTAGTTCATCTTTCAGGGGCTCTCTAGCTTTTTAGTACAAGATGTCTCACACTGCCTCACCTTCCCTGCCCCGACCCTAGAATTAGCTACTCCTCCCAGGAGTCCCAGCTCTTTCTAGAATAGATCTTTAGAAACTAACATCTGAGAACCCCGGGTCCTTGTTTGAAATATGTGGTATGTGCTTTACAGTACAGATCTTTATTGCTACTAGCTGGGTCCTTTTTTTGCAGCCTTGAGGAGCCGGCTTGGAAGCTAGTCTCTCCCACAATCTCTCCTATCACCTGGGATTGGACCCCTGTGTGAGAGAGGATGGGGGAGCGGAGCACCGCAGGCTAGTGGAGCACCTTCCCAGTCTCAGGGAGGCCAAGCAGAATGAGTCTAGAAGCAAGCTACTAGGAGGGCTGTACTGAATCTGGGCTGGGGAGGCAGAGCCAGGCGATCTCTGTGAATTCGAGGCCAGCCTGATCTACAGAGCGAGATCCAGGACAGGCACCAAAACTACACAGAGAAACCCTGTCTTGAAAAACCAAAAAAAAAAAAAAAAAAAAAAAAAAAAGGGACTATGGTATGACCCGGGCTGGCTTCTGACTCCTTCCCTCTTGGCTGCAGAGGCCACCCAGGACTCGGCTTTGGCCCCTAGGGCTTTCGGCTCCCACGCTGCTCTTCTTTATCCTGTGGCCCTTCGTTGTCCAGTGGCTCTTCCGACAGTTTCGGACCCAGAAGAGGTGACTAGAGAAAAGGGTCTCTCTAGCAACTGAGAAGGCTAATGAGTCCCCACACGTCCTGCTGTGCCCTGAGCCTCCCTAGGTTTAGGGAAACAGCATTAGAAATGCCCCTCCTATCCTCCTTCACCCTGGCACTCCCTCCTTTAGTGGGGGCCCCATAAGACCCCGCCTTCCCCTGCAGCTCGGCCGACGCCCGGGGTCCCCAGGCTGTCGGGTTGGCTGCTGTCATGGTGCACATCCTACCCTTGGGGTTGGCGGTGAGCACCCTCCGACCCCACCCTCTGGGTCACCTGACTTTGCTCCCGCCGAGTCGGCTCCCTGCCGAGGCTCCGCTCTTGGGCAAGTTGGGACTTGGACCTGGCCTGAAGACTGATTGGCTGGAAGGTTACAGGAAAGACTGGAGCCCGGAGGACCGGGGAGGAATAGGAGGAGTGTGCAGGCTGGGGGCTGGGACGCCCCGCACACACGCACAAGTACACATCGCGCTCAGGACTTCACTGAAGATTCACGTGCAATTGAACGCTTCATTAAACAAAAGAAAACCTCAGTCTGCCGTCTGGGCGCCCACGGAAAGAGCGGGAAACGGGCGGGTCGCGCGGGACACAAGTCCGGTCCCACTCCCTCCCCAAGTGCCCTGCAGAAGCTAGGGCTGCCTTATAAGGAATATCTTCCCTCCTCCCTAGAGGAACCGGGAGAAAACAGGCCTCGTACTGGGGTCAGAGAGCACGGGGGTGGGGGCGGGGGGGGGGAAGGGGACAGCTTGGAGGCCTGGAGTTCCTACCCGGAGCTGGGCGTTGGTTGGCCCCGCCCCCGAGGGAGGGCCGCTGGCCCAACTGCACTCTGCACTAAGGATTGGGGTACCCAGCGGTGGGCTCCAAAGAGTGCTGCATCTCACCCAGCCCTTAAGTCTTGGTTGGTACTCCCTATCATCACATCTGTTATTCCCAGAGAACGTTCTAGAAGGCCCAGGCCCACCCACTGGAAGCCTCTATCCTGAGGGGTTGGGGCAGGTCCTCTGTTGCCCCCCCCCCCCAAGTGTGGTGGACCTAGTGCCTGCACGGACCTCTTGAGCTGCTTGGCCTTGGAACTTTTGCGACCTGCCTAGGTGGCCCGTGTCCACGCTGATGTGCCTGTCTG